>NW_019265248.1:237576-241816 GCF_002742605.1 Olea europaea var. sylvestris
CGGAACCCCAAGATGGGGCTCGGCCCGAGCCTAGGCTCGGTTTGACCGAGCCTTGAGCCGAGCGGGCTCGAGCTTTTTGCGGGCCGAGCCACGAGCGGCCCGAGCCCTCGAGCCTTTTTGCCATCCCTAGCCACACATGATGATTTTTTTGCTTTTTTTTGACTAATTATGTTCGCAAAAGCACTTTTAGTAAATTTAATCAATATTCATTGAAGTTTAAAATTATTACTACTTGCTTACTCATTTTTAATGGTTTATCCAATGCTCACTTATCCATCACCTGTTAACTAACCGTTTCAAATTGTGGATAGAAAATCACATCTTACAAATGGCAATCTTACATGGCATGTTGATGGTGTCAACCATGACCATGTCAACAAAAGCTCACCAACCAAACATGCTATTCACTTCCCTATTTACTTCCTCAATTTGTAAACAAAGTTGTGTTTTCATGATCGATAAATAAGTTTGACCAATTAATTTGATAAACTGTGAAATGATTTGTGATAAATTAATTTGATAATATGTGATCGAGAAATAATTTGTGATCGATTAAATTGATAATATTTAACCGTAAAATAAGTTATAAAATTTGAGATTTTGATCAAGAAATAAGTTGTAAACTATAAAATAAGGCTTTGGTTAATATAAGTTGTAGTCAGGCAACAATAGGTCACAATGAACTCATTACATGTCATAAACATTCATAATAAAAATAGACCTAATCGTAGACAATCACAAATAACAAAAACTTGGTCACAGAAAGTCATGACTAATGCATATAAGGTCATAAGTATTCGCTATTCACAGAAAATAGGAACTCATCAAACAATGTTTCAGTACCTGTCAAAAGCAAATAATAACAAATCAGACCTGATTAATTTCACAAATAATAAAATGTTATCACGCTAATTGATTCAACGCAATATCCAAAAGAACCAATAAAGTACATAAAGTGGCATGCCATTAGAGTAAAATTCATAAACATAATCCAAATTAACCCAAATCATCAATATAAGAGATTTTTGTCCTAGAATCACCATTTCAAAGGAAAAATGTGATATACAAGGTAGAAGTGCACACTAAAATCTGTGGGTGCCACGTCACTGTCTATTTTGGGAGCTCTACTGGTTGTTATTGCCGCTACTGTTAGAGTTGGCAATAGGCCAAGTAATCGCACGAGCTCGGCTCGCGCTCGTGGCGAGCCGAGCTTGTGGGACTAGCCCAAGCTCGGCTCGTGGGCTCGTCCTTTTTTTTTTTTTTTTTTAAGTGTGAAAGTGTTAAAAATAAAAATAAAGTGTTAAAAAACTATGATTTCTTGACCATATAAAAAGTGTTAAAAAATAAAAATAATTTAACAAAAACCATTTTTTATTTTTTTTAGTTATACCATATGATTCATATTGTAATACTTTTTATAAAGTATAAAATATTTATATAATGAAGACGAATTATTTTTTGAAATATATTTACAAAAAATATATTTTTTTGATTTCTTTTTAAAATTAATAAAATGTAAACCCTCCTCCTTTATCTGGGTTTGGGATCGACTACATCAATTTTAAGTAGGTGGAGTTAAAAATTGTATACGAACAACTTGTTGTAACATGTACAATTTTTAAAAAAATTAAATTTAACGATTAAAAAATAATGAAAATTTGATTAATATAATTAAATCAAATATCACTTACCTGACGACATGCAATTTCAGCGTATTTATCTTGTAGTAAAAAATGAGCGTCCTGCCAATCCTTCACGCACATTAACGCTTCCAAAACATCTTCTTTTAGTTGGCTCCTGACATCGATCAAAATATTTTTACCTGCACTAAAAGCAGACTCCGAAATAACAGTGCTAACAGGAGGTGTCAGCAGATCTTTCGTAATTGCAGAAACAATTGGCCAACGTCTTTCATACTTTCGCCAAAATTCAATTACTTCTTCTGAACTTTTTTTAATTGTTCTGTCTGTTGGCATATTATGATTGAAGTAATCAATTAATTCGGCAGGCATCGCATTTTGAGTTTCGACTGATGTTTGATGATATGCAAATGTAGACGACATGGCACTAGATGAACACATTGCAGTTGCATCATATCTAAATGTATTAATGCCTTGAAATAAATTCATTATTTCCGCAGCATCTTCTTCAGTTTCAGCAGAAAGAGTAGGTGCAGCAGGGGGTACTCGACTAACATTTGCACCCATTCTTTCCGCATATAAATCATACATTCCACATAATGTTTGCTCTAAATTCTTATAAGTGATAGGTGTATCAAGTATTAAAACTTTATTGATTTGATCAATTACGTATTTAGTTCCCAAAATATTATATCGGGGGTCCATTGCACATGCTAAAGAAAATAACATAGGCAGTTCTTCCCAATATTTTCTAAATTTTAATTCCATAGCAATTAAAATTTCACTAAAAGCAGGATCATTTTTATATTTATGCAATGTTCTTGCAATTATATAAAGGCGTTCAAGCACCATACAGCTTGTGGGATAATAAACGCCAGATAAAATTTTTGTGATCTCATAAAAAGATGTCAAAAATCGTTTAATTTTCAAAGCTAAAATCCAATCGAATTCATTTAACATACCATCGTCATTATTTCTAACATGTCTATTATTATAAAAGTCAGTTATTAAATTTTCGAAACTTTCACATGATTTTAATAACAAGTATGTAGAGTTCCATCTATGACCTACATCACTAACAAATGTTTTAGCAGTTGTCACCCCTAGCTCGGCACAAAAATCTTCAAATACTTGTTTTCTACTAGGAGAAATTGTAATATATACTAATGCATTCCTAATCCTTTGAAGTTCATCCTTTATATATTTTAAACCATCTTGCACAATTAAATTCAAGATATGACACATACAACGAATATGAAACAAATACCCACCAAAATCAGGTTGAAGTGTCCTACACAATTTATCGACGACTATCTTATTAACACTAGCATTATCAAAAGTAAGAGATCGAATTTTAGTCTTGCAATAATATTCTCTACCAATAGTGATAATAGCATTATATATATTATTAGCATTGTGAGGAAATTCAATAATTCTAAAAGCAATAATTTTCTTATGCATGCATCAAAGTGGATCTATATAGTGTGCAGTTGCAGTTATATATGCTCTTTTATTAACCCCTTCCCATATATCAAAAGTTAAAGATATAACACCCTCATATTATTGCAAATTCATAATTAATTGTTGTTTTGAATTATTAAAATAATTTATTATATCGACACGAAGAGTGTTTCGACTTACCCCGATGTACCTCGGTTGTAGATATTCTTTCACGAACGAGACGAAGTGTTGGTTGTCTGCAATAACCAGAGGGAACTCAGTGGCGACAACAAATTTCACCATTTCGGTTCGAGTATTGTCCTCCGAATACACCCATATGGATAGGGGTGAAGTTGTAGAACTGGCGCCTGGACTGCCAAATTACAATTGTGTTTGACCAGTTGGAAGAAGTCGATGTTTGACCGCACATGCTTTGTAGTAGCGGTTGAGATGGATGGTACCAATTTCTTTTTGTCATGCAAATCTTTGTTGGTAGTATTTACATATTGTTTTAGATTTTGCAATGCCATCGACGACTTTTCCCATTGAAACCAACTTAAAGTGATCCCAACATTTTGCTTGTTTTTTGGCCTTTCACTTTCCGCTCGCATCTGGGATATTTAATTCAGCATCTTCATCTTCATGTTCTGCTCCAGGAACGTTAATATCATCCAAATTAATTGGATTGTGGCTTCCCTGGCCGTGAATGTGAACATCTTCAGGTATCAGTATGTCATTTAGACTGACAAATTCATTTGGAAATTGACTTTGCGACGTCGTAGGCGATTCTCCATGATGTGGCAGTGGCTCACATCCTGTATCGACTAATTTCTCAATAAATGAGCATTGATCAATTTGTTTGATTGTTTATGATGAAATCTTAACTAAATGAATATAAATGTAGTGAGATTTTGAGAATTGAGAATTGGATGAATTGAAATTGTAACTAATAAACTGTAAAAATTGAATTGATATTGTATATTTTACAGCACAACTTTCAACTGCACAAGAGAGTAAAAATAAAAAACTCGATAATTAATATAATAAAAGAGGGTTGTAGACTTGTAGTAGCAAGATATGAAAAAAAAATTGGGGGAAGGGGGGTATTTATAGTAGAAGAAGGGGGGGGGGGGGGAAAAAAAAAATTTAAGGACCAAAAA
>NW_019265248.1:241825-249258 GCF_002742605.1 Olea europaea var. sylvestris
GCCCGCTCGGCTCGTGATTTTACGAGTCCGAGCCGCTCACGAGCCGAGCCGACAAGTCGACGAGCGGCTCGGCCCGTTTGACATCTCTAGCTACTGTTCGTCTTCATTTTCTTGAATTCCTCAAAGCTAACCTAACGATCTCCATCAAAATCAACAGATTTAATCATCCCAACGTTGTCTTGTTCAGCACACCACTCATCGAGGCACGTGAGGATCTTGTGAAACTCGACGGATGAGATCAGTCCATTATGATCCTGGTCGTAGAGTTCGAATGCCTCCTTAAGCTCCTTCTCTTCACCGTAAGAGGGATAGGGGTCTGTGTTGGTCTTGAAGGAGGCAAAATCCTAGACATCGAAATGTTTTTGTAAGTATTATCTTGTAAATATATGTAATATATTATTATAATTTATCATATGGTTTTTGAAATATTTTTGTAATTTTGTTAAATTGTATACTTAAATATTGTAGTTACGTGTTTTTCCCTTCAAAGTACCGTGTATATCTTTTTGGAAAAATTACAATACTCCTCTCCAATCTTTGAATAATGTAGCAAATCTATTCCAACCTTCTATTCTTTGTTTTGTATCCTCAACTTCTGAAAAAATGGTAGATATATTTTTCCCTATGGACAGTTAAAATGTTAAATTTGTGTAACATGACAATCTTACACCTTACCCTAATAAACAAAAGGAAAGCAAAGGGGGAAAAAATTAAAGGATAAATCAAATAGAATAAATAAAAAAAATGGAAAAAAGAATGAATTTACTTTTTACCGCACCCACATCACACCTATTCGGTTCAATTTTATAGTATGGCGATATTTTTCTTCACTTTGAATACGACGTTGATGGTCGAACTTAGACCTTTTCGTTTAGTTTTTCTTTCTTTCTTTTTTTCCTTTTTTTTCCCTCTTTTTTGTAACTTGTGCAGAGTTACTACTTGAAAGAGGAAACACATAAAGGAAAAGTTTTCCATTTTGATGCAAGATGGATGCTAGCACGGAGACTGTCAACCTAAACAAAGGTTTTTAGTATTAATGTTGGAATTTAGTGTTAATGGATGAAATCGGATTAACATATAGCGTATGTGCAACATATCGTATTTATGCATACCGTACATACAAATTATCGTATATACAAATTATCATATTTACAACTTATCGTATTTGTAACAACATATCGTATTTGCAACAGTTTACCGTATTTGCAATAGTATATATATATATATATATATATATATATATATATATATATGCAGTATGCAAAACTGTATTCTAAAAAAAATTGGAGAAACTATATTCTCGTTTTTTCTTCTTGTCAATCTGATTTTATTTAAAATATAAATAGAACGTGAAAATAATAAAACTACAAATTATATGAAGCACACGAATAAATTGCATAAATATAAAATCGAAGGAAATAAATAAATAAGAAATGAATTTTTAACTCGAGGCCTGTGTGAGCACAGTTTTCTTGAAACAGATTCACTCCATCACCGTAAGTACTAGAGATTTAATTTCATCGTCTATTTTCCAAAATACAATATTAAAACCAGCAGGATCTGAGCACTACAGATACTACTCGACGAACTCATTAGTATCTGAACAATATTACCACCAATACGACGCTGATAGAAATCGAGATTATGTATGCAGATAGACCAACTTCACAGAGAATGATAATATGCAGACACAGTTCTTCTCCTGTATTTCGTTTGTCAGAATTGTTGGAAAATGAGTTTTAATATATAAGTTAAATCTGCTCATTAACTCTATGGCAATAAGCATTGGAGTTGCTTCAGTTTCTGCATTAACCATTGGAATTTTAACAGTTTCAAAAACTCAAAAGTCAGTTGGAAAAAACAAAAAAATTGCAAAATGTAAATACTTCAAACGGGACAATTTTTGCTTCGTTCGATCTGACATTCGTGTACGCACACAAGTTCAAGGCCCAAAAGCTATTTCAGTTCGTGATTTGCATCCCTCTGCGCGCGCACGTGGAGAGAGCCTATATGCTACATGTGATCTCACCCTTCCAATGTGTAGCCATATATAAAGTGGTTCTTGCTTTCATGATTTTTTTATATGGGATAAATTCATTTTTCCCACGTAAACCATTTTCAATTGTCAACTTTGAGCTCTAATTTCACATTCATCCGAACTTCATTTTTGGCAAATAAATATATAATTTCAATGTTCTCACGAAAGAGAACACAAATCAATTTTGATATTTCAAATTGGACCAACGAATCCCACCGAAAATTGTGCCAAAGTGAGCCACTTACTCATTTTTTTTCGGACAATTAATACTATTGTCTTCCTCTCCAAAATGGGACCCAGCTTTACCTATGTGAAATAAAATCCACCATCCAAAAAATTCTAATCAAGTACTCATTTCTCTGCCGCAATCACATGCTTCAACTTCGTAATTTTCATTTAAATTAATGGCAGAAAGCTAGGGTTACCATCTCAGGTTTTGATTGGATTGAGGAATGGAAGGCAAGGATTATGACTATTAAGTTCCGTCCTAATAATTACAATGTTCTAAAAAATGTAAAGTGCGATTAAATGACAAGATTAAGCTAGACTTCATGAGCTTAAGCGAGTAGAAAAATTTTTATATGGACATGTGGCAGAATCATTCATTTGAATAACGATATTTCGAATCTCAAATTAGTCAAAATGACATCCCTTGACACGAGAGAGAGAGAGATGCCGATGAGTAGCACTTTGATTGACTCGAGAGGTTCAATGTGTTGTGATTTGAATGAATGATGTCATCACGTGTGCATATAAAATCGTTCTACTGAAACTTCACTCCTAAGCGAGACTAAATGACAAGGTCAAACTTTAAGCTTAGGGGAGGCTTGGATGAGTTTTTGTAATAATGAATAATATTAAAGAAAATTTGTTAAGAAGAAAATGAGAGATCATTCATTTCTTTTCTGTTTTGCTTTGCTTTGTTTTGTTTTGTTTTGTTTTGTGCTTGAGTACTAGGTTTAAATTTTAAAAAACATTGTTGATCTGATTTGAAACTTTTTCTACACATTTCTTTCCTATGGATTTTATTATTATTATTATTATTTGTTTTTGTTTTGATTTATGGAATACCTAATAATTAACTATCAATTATCCTCAGTTGCTGGAGTGAGAGTTTGTTTGGGAGATTTTCTTTTTTTAAGTAATGTTCAAACTTTACCAATTTGTAGTTGATTTTGGGGGGATTTCATTTGACGTTGTCGGTTAAGGTTGTACTGAGTAATAATGATTATAAAATTAATTCATAGTTATAAGTTAATAATGATTATAAAATTAATTCTTGGTTAGCTACATTCATTAAATCATTTTTTTTAAAATTCATTTCCAAACATACATTCACATAATAAAATATTGTATACATAAATTTTAAAAAAAAAAATTCTCACTTTTAGTTACATATTCTCCAAAAAATCCGAACGTCAAAATATTAATAAATTTTAGTTACATATTCTCCAAAAAAAATTCTCACTTTTAGCCTTTATTTGGTGTAGACTAAAATCATATTTTTTTAATATATTTTAATAAATAAATAAAAAGTTAGGGTAAAATTGTTTGGTGTGACTTAAACTTTGATAAATATCTAAAGTTAAAGTTAACAATTAATTTTAACTCCTACATTTAGTGACATTCATACGTTCCATCAACATTTATTAAAATTTATTGAAAATTTGATTTTATTTAAAGAAAAGACAAAAGGGCCTTACCATATCAAACGATATATTCTTTGATGATGATGTAGATCACAAAGCATGGTGCTGTAATATTGATGCTTCATGTCATATCAAACCAAGCTGTGAATGTGATGATGAAAACAAGACACAAAATAGAAGACAGATGTAGCAATACAAATACAAAATGTTATATAGAGAGGCCTTTAATGCTGGTATTGGGGGCCTCTGTTGATACGGGGCAAATGTCACCATCTCCTTCTCTTTTTCCCTCAATTCTCTCACTTTTTAACAATGGGGACCCAAATACTGCCCTGCAATTCTCTACAGTCAACCCTAGCACAACTTCACTTCATAGACAAATTATCAATTACGGTCTATGTAGCAGTAGTCTCCAATTGCGAATTGTTGAAAAGTAATTAATTGCAGTAACTTGTAAAATAGTAAAGTGCATAAATAAAATTTATCGACTGATCGAATCTCGTGACAGCACGATATCTTAAAATGAAATTGCCTGTTAATAACTGTTACGATTTCTATGAACAATTATTTCTAAGATACAACGATTACAAATCACTTTTGCAACAACCACGAAATGATTTTATATTATTGCGTGGAATGTGACCCGAACCCTCGACGTCCCACACAAATTTCACATTTTTCACCACTTGACACTTCCTTGAAATTAGTTACTTCTTTCACATATTATACTTAGAGGGTGTTTTAGATCCATTTTAATGTAAAAATACATTTTAGAATAATAAATTGATGAGAAATGTGTGGTCGAAAAATAAGGAATTTTTTTTATTTATGTGTAATATTATTTTAATAAAGAATGTGTGGTTGAAAAGAAAAGAGAAAAAATATATTTTGAAAAAAAAAGGTACCAAACGGGACCCTATAGTATAAATATCTAACAATTAGCATTTTCAAGGCTATTTTTATGAATTATGGTGGTCCATGTAGCTATAAGAAAACATAATATTAATGAATAATTGCAGTCACGACTTCAAATATTTTAAATTATTGCAGTTTTTAACCTGACCCTTTCATTTGTCCTCCAACTGCATGCAATTGAACAGTTTGGGTCATGGGTGCAATAAATAAAAAGTTAGGGTAAAATTTGCAACAATTTGAAAGATTTGAAACTGTGATTAAAATTATCTCTAATATTAATGTACAATGATTAGATGATCAAGTTCAGTATATATTTAATAGAAGAGAGATAAAAAACGAGAGAGAGAGAGAGAGAGAGAGAGAGAGAGAGATGCAACTGGAAGGTAAAAAAGTAAATTTGGAAACTTTACGAGAAAAAGGGCGTCAAGGTCAACACCAGATGAACGGGGCTCAGCTTTTAGGCCGTACAAACCTGTGCAAGAGGTGAGAAATCATGGTATAAACGGAACGGAAAATCATGTCACGGTTAGTAAATTCAGTTTTCACTGAGTACGAGTCTTGACGTGACTCTGATTACCCAACACGTTTTTTAACATAAATTTTACTGACTAATTTTGAAAATAAAAGTAGCTTTATTTGGTGGATATTCAAATAAAAGTTTTAATTTAAATTAAAGTCAATAATTAAATTTAATAATAAATATTTTGAAATTTTTAATTTTTCAATCACACATTTCATCATTTTTTTAATTAAAATATATTAAAAATATGATTTTAATTTAGTCAAAGTCAACAATTAATTTCAACCACATATTTTATCAATTTTTATCAAAATATACTAAAATTCTTATTTTAATTCCCAATATTCAAGTGCTTAGAGCCTGTTTGGAAGTGATTTTGAGAATTAATTTTTTGACCGTTAGAAGAAAAGTGAGATCCACTTTTAAGAGAATAAGTCAAATATGACGTCTGAAAGAGTGAAATAACGGTAAAAAAAATTAATTTTTTGAAGCAAAAAGCGCTCCCAAACAAGCTGTTAATATAAAACAATGTAGTATAATCACTTCCCAAAAGCATAATCTTTATAATCACTTCCCAAAAGCATAATCTTTATGAGCTTAACAGTGTCAGTGTAAGCACTTGAATATTGAGAGTCAAAAGTCATCCCCATATTCCAGTTGGTTTGGTCATTGATGGCGTGTGTATGGCTTAAGATTCATTCAGGTAACTTTTACTTTTAACTTTATATTTTTTTTAATTTTAAAAATTAAAACTTATTTACTAAAAAGGAACTTATTCTAAAGAGAATCCTATGAAGAAGCATGCTACAGTAAGAGCTCGTTCTGTGGCAAGGCAAATGAGGCCTTTGCCTCAGGTTCAAAATTATAGGGGGTCTATTTTGGCCCAGAAATTTTTTTTTAATATTAAAAGAAGTAAAAAGAAAATAATTATTTTTATTAATTATGAGATGATTGAGATATTTATTTGTTGTTTTAATGTTAAATTTTTAATTGGCAATATGTTGTATAATATACCGTTGAATTTTACATTTACGTTGATTTTGGGGGCTTAATTTTTGAACTTCGCATCGGGCCCCGACAATCGCATGATCGGCCCTCACTACAATTACATAATAATTAACATAATATCATATGAGACTTTATTATCTGACTATTTTAAATACAATAAACTTTTTCATCCAATCGCATCTTGTCCAATCAAGTTATGTTACTTCATCTATCAAACGGTAAAAAACGAGGAGTTGAAGAAGATAACGTGTGAAGGAATCAAATAAACATTAATTTGTTCAATAGCCTTGTCTCTACACTATTATAGAGTCAAGGTAGAGTCTGTATACTACCCCTGCCTTGTATATCACATGCTACCATACACACACTGGTTTCCTTCCAACAGACAGAAGAGAGTGTGTGTATTTGGGTCACGTCAACTCATACTTTAAGGGACTACATCCGGGACGCTGCTGCAATTATTTCTTCTTTTTTCTTTATACCAATATTCATTTTGATTTATGAATGAATCAAGTTTGTTAGTACAATGATTTTTCTAATAATTTTGATAATATGCTGCGTGGTAGGTTATCATTAGACAGTTTGAAAAATACTCCATATTTCCCATTAACACTTTTTTTACACTTACACTATTGTCAAGCATGTTTGTACAAATTATTCCTTTACGAATACTTATGGAAAATATGATGTGGAAGACACGAAAATAATGATTTGACTTGGCGAGATGTTATCTAAAGAATTTACTGATATTTAATTAATTTGTGGGCAATCGAGGCTAAAGTTCTTCATTAAAAATACGCAAGAGTTCCTATCAAATTGTATGTACTAACGTCATATCTGATTACTCAAGAGTGCTTATTTAGTGCAAAACGTATTTTAAGCACAATATAGAATTTTTTAGAAGTTTGAAATAAGTAAGGCTAGCATGATTTTCAAATATCATGTATCTAAGATTGTGCAAACTATTATGAGTACTATCTAGACATTCTTCATGTGAAAGCAAAACATAGAACATAACAATATCATATATATTTGATTGATCGGTATAGAATATTATTATAGCTCAATACTTAGAGCAAAAGTGTTCTAATAAGGACGTTGCGTACGCAAGAAAATAGATGTAGAATCCCATATCATCTGAGAAGGGATATTTATTTAATTTTTTTTCATCTTAATTCTTTATAATAATACCACCCGAGATTCACACCGTTTATATATATATATATATATATATATATATAATTGAAGGATAAACATATAGTGAGTCTCAACATTTGAATTAAATTTGCTATTTACCAATGGA
>NW_019265248.1:250741-295136 GCF_002742605.1 Olea europaea var. sylvestris
AAAAAAAAAAAAAAATTGTCATTTCCTAAAAATAATCAATTTAATTTATAAAAGTTTTAGTGACTATAAAAATATTGTTAATGTTGCGCATTGTCACATCTGTCCTACCCACCTGGGCCAGTGGCCCGCTCATCCTGATCCACGTGACATTCCTGCCGAGGTGGCCACATTTGCCGAGGTGGGTTATATCTGAACTGCTTCTAACCGAGGCTCGAGGCGTGGAAGCTCCTGGTTGTAGCTGAAGTCCTCGAATGGACGAAGCCCCGAAGTCGATGCGCGAGCCTCAACCACAAGGAAACATCCTCCATTGTCACTTCTCCTAAGAGATCGCCTGCACAGATCTTATTCGAATGATTGATGCAATGTCTGTCATAAGCATAAATGTCAAGTCTTGTCACTAGCGTGAAGGCCCTGCACAAGCAATAAATGCGCCGTAAGCTAGCAAGTCAAATCCCATACCTAAGAACAGACGTTTAAACTAAGGAGATAAGGCCACGTGCCACTTCATCCAAGGGCCCCCATTCCATATGTATCACTATAAATACCCCCATTGTATAATGTCAAAAGGCTAATGCAAGAATCAATACTAAAGACTACATTTACTCAACTCTCTCAGCGGCTTGCAATACATAAATTGAGTTTATACACTTTTACATATAGATCTACGAGTACCGGTTGGTAATTACTGTACAATCGGATTACGAATAACCCGCCGGATCCTGAACGTCACCGTCCCTCATCGTCGGGCTACTCCCACGCCCCTTTGAACCGCTCGTTTTAGACCGTCCACGTGTCTTAGCGTGTTGGACATTCGTCCACGCAAGCGCAGGTGGAATCGGTATCTGTTAGCGCACTTTTTGGGATCAACAGTTAACTTACAAATACTAATTTTTCTCTACTTTAGCATATTGTCTACTGAAGCATACAACTGAAATGGACCTAGCCCAATTTCTAAAAGTGAAGGCTTTACATAAGTTTCATTTAGGGAATGGTGAATGATATTAAAAAGAAAAAGTAAAAGTAAAAGTAAAAGAAAGAAAAAGCAACTAATGTTTCCAGTTAAGCTCCAATTTGTGACTCATTTTTTTAGTGAAACATGTTTTGGAATTGTAATTTTTTAAATAAAATGTGGTTAAAAAATAATATTTTTGAATTTATTATTTTATGAAAAAATATGTGATTAAAAATAAATTTTAAAAAGAATAAAACCAATCAGACAGCCTAAAAAAAAGGATTTAGAGATAGACTGATTTGACAAAAGTGATTGATTTTTATTTTTTTTATTCAAAGTATTCAATCATATTTCTATACGAATTTATTCTATTCAATCAAAGTTCTTGATTCCATCCTTGTAGCATTGTTGTTTTAAAAATTTTGCAAAGAAATGAATATTATATGGGAGAAAACTGAAAGCGGAATGCGCGTGACAGAAAAGCGAGTGGTGGTGAAGCATAATCTTATCCCCACAGCATTTACTGTGCATTAATTAAGTTTGACGCCCTACTCACAATTCTGATTCTCCTTCAATTTTTCCTTTATAAATTCCTTAATAATACATCCATCCTCTAACCTACACGTTTACGCTACATCACATTCAAACCCACATCGATTTAAGCGCGCCGCTTTCACGCGCCACCTGGGGATCTACTTTTAAATGTCAGGCACGGAATTGCGTGCTGAATGGTCCACCATTTGGCGCGTGGCGAGTGTCCTCATTCGTCTGCTCTGCAAACTGCACAACTGAAATGTACAGTACTGTACTGTTACCCCCACAAACCTTGCCGTGGGATTCTGCCATTTTCACCGTTTAATCACAATAAATTAAAATTTTACAGGTATTTGTGTCCATTTTTTTATTATACAACAAATTATTTATTATTATCATTATTATTATTTATAATAAATTTTAATCATGTGATCAATAATAATTAATTATTTATTTATTTAATATTTTATGTTGTAATAACATAAACAAATATATGAAAAATGATGGAAATGATAAAATATTATTCATTTGGTGTAATTTTTGATATGTTGAGTTAGAGATAATTTTTATTTTGGTGCAAAATTTAATAGAATAATCGAAGATGACCTAAGAGGAGACTGAAAGTCATATTTGATATTTCAAATCAACTGCAAGAATCGTTTAACAAATCACTGCACGAATGGTAAAAAAGAAAAGAGCAAAAATTACTGTTTCGAATAAGAGAGAGATTAATAAAAAGGAAGTATACGAAAACTTTTACATTTACAGGAAATTTTGTCCACGCACGGCATGCCCCCTTCGTCTAGTTTTCATTATCTTATCTCTTTAGTTTTTTAACCTAAAAATGTACAATTTTATCTTGAAAAAGAATTTGAAGAGAACCTGCAATTCCAAGTAACCGGTAGGATTAAGTACGACGTAATATGTGTATTACCATTATATATATGCAATAGATGATAATTAAGGAGTTGAATTTAGCTAAAAAGATGGAGTTTGAGGAGGAGCATGAAGGAGAGGTACCGAGTTTTGACTCACTCGGCAACTCTAACTCGACTCGGCCAGCCAAAATGCCGAGCCCTGCTGAAACGTCGTTGAGGAAGCCTAGGTACAAAGAGTGTTTGAAAAATCACGCAGTGGGTATCGGCGGCCACGCGGTGGATGGATGCACTGAGTTTATGGCAGCGGGAGCGGATGGAAGCCTGGATGCACTCAAATGCGCCGCTTGCAATTGCCATCGGAATTTCCACCGGAAGGAAACTGAAGAAGCCGTAGGTTTTAGCTTCCACCACCACCACCAGAACCAGCAACAACAGCTACTCTTGACTCACCACCCACACGGGCATTTCAGCTACAGAAGCCCAAGTGGGTACCTCCACGTTGCACACCCACAGCAGCAGAGACCCCCTCTCGCCTTGCCGTCGAGCTCAGGCGGCGGCGCAGGAAGTGGGTCAAGAGATGAGCTCGAGGACTATTATTCCAACCCCAGCAGCAGCGCAGGGAAGAAAAGGTTCCGGACCAAGTTTACACAAGAGCAGAAAGACAAGATGCTGAATTTGGCTGAACGTTTGGGGTGGAAGATTCAAAAACAAGATGAGGAATTGGTGCAGCAACTCTGCAATGAATTAGGAATTAGAAGGCATGTGCTCAAAGTCTGGATGCATAACAATAAGCACACTCTTGGTAAGAAAACCTAGCTGGACCACCTGGTTAACTAGAACAAAAAGACGATGAATGATTCTACTGAGAATTAATGAAATTACTTTGTGGAGTTGAAGAAATTAATATTTCATGTTCTTATTCCATGATTTTGTATCTAGCTTAGGGAACTGAGAATATCAATCATGCTAGAGTTCTAGTATTTAGCAGATGAGGCAAGATTAATATTTCAAATTTGGGACTTCTGCTTACTCGGGAATTCTTTGTTATTATTAATTCCAATTCTAGGGTTTTGTTTCTTACATTTTAAATTTTCTTGATTCTGCTATAGTTCTCATTTTAGGGTCTGTATTTTGATGATGGGTTTGAACATGAGGATGAGGCCATCAATTATTTTAATTTATTTCCTTGTTTCTGTATTCATTGTACAGACACCTGAAGCATTTCTGCAGTAACTCACTCTTGTTGAATTCTTGAATTCAGTGTTATTTTCTTTCTGGGATAGAATTGAAAGAAAGAAAATTCTGAACTTTCACCATTTTCAATACACACACCGCTTGGCCTTTATTATAAATGTTTATGGATGGGATCCTTCTCCGTTTCACTGGAATTTTTGTTTTTTCCTTACTTAATTTCCGCTGAGTGATATCACAGCTCTTGCATGCCTGCATTTTTCTCCTCTTCCCACCCACTCTCTTTAAGAATGTACTTCCAAAACTTCAAGATTAAAGACTCCATCTTTCTTTCTAGTCCAAGTCCTCACCTCTTCCTTTCTTGTGTTGCATTTACTTTTGAATTCAAGAAGCATTTATTTTCATTTCTGAAATTAATAAACGCAATATCAGTTAAAATCTTGTTTATTATACTGATTCGAGTGTCCTCCTTGGGAAGGAAATTGCTGAAGTAGTTTTGTTATGATTTTATAGCAAAACTATTGTCTTCATCCTGGGAAGGAGAACTATATATAAGTGTTTATATTCAATAGTAGTGATGTTGTGTGTGTTAAGAAAAAAACTCAAATGGAAACGTGGCTGCAAGTTCTGCTCGAGAAAGTCGATAGATCCAAAGCCTGTTCGGCTGTTCTAAAATTCTTTCATCTCTCTCTTAATTCCTTACTAACTTTTATCTTTCTGATGTTCCAAAGGGAACATGTGGGCACTACTGCAACATAACGACTTATGTAATACTATAGAGGACCTGCATGCTTCAATTTACACCAACATTTATACATTATTAATGCACATGTCTACCCCTTCTTGCTTCTGCTCACTCACATTGCTTGCAAACATTTTATATATCCTCTTGTAGATTTTGAGGTTTTCACGGCTTTAAATGTTTTGTTCGAATTCTTGCTGTTTTGATCAAATTGCTTCTTGGGTTTTTTTTTTTTTTTTTTTTTTTTTTTTTAAAGCTTTTTTTTTTTTTAAAAAATTTTTTTTTTAAAAATTTTTTTTTTTTTTTTTTTATTTGGCATTTTTGTCACATTGATATTTTTTCAAAAAAAGTCTTAGCGAAATTGTTATTATGTAATCATTGATTCAAGGATGAGTGTTATAAATTAAATATTTATAAATGAAAATAGTATCATTATTGCTCAATAAATTAACTCGAGTTTTGGCTCTCTTTATTTTTTTCTCTTTATATTCTATTACTTTAAGTTTTATAACAAATTTCGCCTTATAAGAATTTTACTCCATTTTCTTTTCAACTTATGCGGTAAATTGTTTATATCAAAATAAATAAGAAACATTTTTTGTTGTTCAAGACATGATTTCTATAGACTTGAAAAAGATATGTTCACAACCCATTTGAATACCAATTTGTCTTTTGTTTTGGTTGGAAAATATAATTTAAGAAAGCTAAGGAAGTTGTTAGCAATTTATATATGCTTAGTGCCTGCAAGTGCAGGATGATGATGAAAGAAATTTCCTGTTTGGGGTATTCAGCTAAAGCTGCATACTGCAACTCTGGTCCACTAATGGCTCATTTGGTCAAACAATTACATCATTAGTTTTTTCTTCTTTAATTTATTTTTTTCTATAATGCCTCTCCATGTTAAAATATTGGCATTTTGGCTAAAGATAGAGATAGAGATGACTGTATTTGAACGTCATTCTTTTCTGAATTTCTTGAAAAGTAATAGAAGATATTTAAATTATTCTATTCTTACCAACCAAAAACGACTAAGCAACATGCTTTATCAACCTCAGAAAACAAATGAAGTTGGTCAAGAGATTTAATCAGTTTTTATTCGATTGAACAGCAAATTATAGGATCATTGTCTGTTTCCCAAAGGGGGGGTGTCTTGTCCAGTGGGCAAACAAGATTTTGTGGTATGTCGAACACGAAATTTAGGGTTTACGGTCTCCTATTACTATTTCATCGTTATCACGACGTTATCTACTTTATATGTTTGGACATGACAAATAGTATTCAAACAATTACCAGCTAGAAAAATATATTCAAATTTGGCTTTTTAATATTTTGACATAAGTTATTTAACAACACATCATTATCATTGTCGAAAAGGGAAATTGACCAAAATTTTTAAATCATTGTGTAACATGCTCCACTTTTGGTTGCGTTGACAACAATTATCACGACATTAATTAATCATTATTTCGAAAAGCTTAGGGATTAGTATATTGAAAGTATGTTTGGAACCCTAAAATTATTATTTATTAAATTAACCTTGTGTTCTAATCATGCATTAACGTACTAATTGTACTTTCTCATATTGCCTCGAGACTTCAATTTCAGGGGAATGGGCCCCGCCAAGTGGATTTGTTTGGATCAGTATGTTTCAGTGACTTCAAAAGTAGACCCAAATAGAACTTGGAGAGTGGGCCAACACTCAAACCAAGATTGTATGGGCATCATGAAAATTATTTTCTTTTAGGTGACATTATTAGTACATACATGCGACAAAACACTAATAATAAGAAAGATATTTTTTTGTTATTTTTTTTTATTTTTTTTAGAATAGCGTAGAAATGTTTTGGGTGACCGGACTGCCTACAAAAAGAATTAATTTAAAAATATGGGATAAGAATTAAATAAATTTTTTATTTAATTCTTATCCAATTTTAAATAACGAGTCAAAAGCGCTCTAAAAGTTATCTATTAAATTTCCATACTTAAAATAAAATAGTTTAGAACATTTCTAAGATTCTTTCTATTTTTAAAGAACATGCCCTTGTTTGAGCCCCATTTTTGTAGAAAGAATGAATTTTTGAATAGTGTATTGATGAAAAATATGATTAAAAAATAAGAAAAAATTTTGAATTTACATGTAATATTATTTTATTGAAAAATGTGTGGTTGAAATGATGTTAAAATACTTTTGAAAATTCATTTTTTTTTTAAAGAATGAGGGTCAATCAAGGGTCATATTTTACGATTTAAAGATCATTTACATATCTAAAGGGTAAAAAGGTTTCAAGTACTCCAACAATCTCTTTATCTTTAACACTATTACAACTCCAAAAAAATTATTATTTTTTATATTTTATTTTCACTAGTTTCCTCTAAATTATTTTATTATCTTTCTCTGTTAAATTGAAATACATTGAATGTATTTAATTATGAATAATGCTACGTGTACATAATGATTCACATATATAGATATATCAAAAAGAAATTAGAGACCTTTTTTCAAATAAATTTTGATAAAATCATATCTCACCAATAAACTCTTATATAAATCACTATTTACATATAGAACAATCAATAAATAAAATTTCCAGTTGACCAACAAGTCATGTCCGATTTTAATAACATTGATTTCAGCTCATTTTTTAATTTTAGGTTTGATATAATTCTTTCAATTAATGTTGAACTTTTACATTTTTCTAATATCAAGTAATAGCATTTTCAGGAGGCTATTTAAACATAAGATGCTATTTATTTTAAAGATTCAACTCTTAAAATTATGCCATAAAAGAGACTTCAAATTAATATTTTAAAATAGAGAATAAGTTTGAGTTTTCAAATTAAACGGTTGTATTCCATGTATATAATGATTTATTATATGAAGTGGTGAGATGTGATTGTAAGTATTATGCCTTAGGTCCAATCGACTTTGGACATAAATACTTTTATATATAATTAATGCAATTAAATGGCAGATCTATTATTTAATTAATAGACAATTAAATAAATAATAGAGTCCGTAGATTCAAATATTTGTAATTTGTTAATCACAAGGAGTTGTGATTGTGAGATACAAATTACATCAGATTGAATCTTAAATCATCCGTGGTCGTAAGTAATAACGAGATACGGATATCGTTATTACGGATAGACCATCACGTGTGGCATTTCTTACTTGTGAAGTAAGTAGCTGATCTCACAAGTTAAAGTGTGGTGACACTTAAATGAACACTTGGATGTTTGTTATAGAACAAAACATTGGAGACCCGTCGAGAGATTCCACATGGATAACTATCTGAGTATCAGTGGTTAATCTCTAACGTTCGGTAGTGGAATTGGTCCTTTGACTTGAGGTCGTCATATTGACTGGGATTATAGTTTCACGGTAAACGAACGAATTTGGTTTTGTCATACCACGTGACATTTCCCGTCACATGTATTGCCCTGACACATTGCTAGATGTCAATCAGGGACGGCGAATGTGAATTGACGATAAATTAAAAGGGTGTTTTAATTTATCAATTTTGATTAGATCAAAATAATATTTCACGTCGTTAGGCATCGTGGTCGGGAACCTAATGGGTCACACACAAAAGAGAATTGGAAGATTGCAAATTGCCAATTGATTAATTTAACAATCGTTGGATAAATTAATTAATTGGATTTGTTATTTATATTTTCGAATTAATTAATTGGATTAATTAATTCACGGACCGGGTTTAATTAATTGGATTAATTAATTATTGGACCGGACCGGGCCGAGCCTGTTTGGGTTTATATAAATACATAACTAGGGTTTGAGGTCCATTAAGGTTTTCATTATTCTTGCTAGCACAAGAGAAAACCCTAGAGGCTGCAATCATATTCTCTGTGTGGATCACCGTTGGAGGCTGGACAATTGGACAGCTGTGGTGGCGAATCAAAGTTGTGGAACGAAAAGAAAAGCAAAAGGATTGCAGATCTGAAAAAGGTACAATCTTATCACAATTCCTAACCAAACACAATGAGATCTATTGGATGGGAATCGAAATAATTTAATTTTCCGCTGTGCATGTATAAGTAGATTCCCAACAGTGATTAGGTCAAAATTTTTTTAATCAAATAAAAAAAAACTTTCATACTCTTCTTTTGATATCTCAACTGTATGTAAACCATTGTGTAACTTCATTATGTTCGAGTATCATTATTCATTGATTTATATATTAATTTTTTCGATTAGCCATATTTATATAATGATTTACATACATACAATGTCGATATGATTAGATCAGAATTTTTTCAAAAAATAACTTCTCAATTCTCTTTTTGACACCTTATCTATATATAAATAATTATGTAACTACGTTATTTACAATTAGCATTATGCTAATTTTTTTAATTATGAGTTCGACCAAGACAATTGCGACGTGTAGGGGTAGTTTTTGGTAAATTCACTTCTCATTACAGCCTGGGACATTTCGGTCACAACAAAAAGCCGCTTTTATAAGCCACGTTCAACTATGAGGAAACACAGTCTGTAGTTGAACTAAAGCTCCCTCGCTTTCTCCGTTACATTTTGTTATTAACGAAATGGACGCGCTTTTGCCGATGATCAAACCTGGATTAGTTCATTCACCGTCGAGTACACTCCTTGATCATCCCTTGCTGTTCTTCGGGTCGGGTCGGGTCGGATGGTTAAGAATTTAAACCCGATCCGGATTCCAAAGATTACTAAGGTGAAAGCGGAAGCACACAAGCAGGTTTCTACTGCGCCGAGTATTGATTTCAGTGATCCGGATTGGAAGTCGACTTTGAGGCGCGTTTCAACATCCCGCACATCACCGATGTCCTCCCCGACGCCGTTTCTTACCCTTCCACTTTCTGCCTTAAAATGAGGTAGTTGATTCTTCTAAAATTCCAATTATAATAAAATAAATGTTCTGTCCTTTTTGCTACTTTTTTATAGAGAAACCTGCACTTGCGGTGGAATTCATATGATATGATTTGTGAGATTTCGTGGTAAAACTTTGTGAATTGAGCTTTTCTGATAATAAATTTTTGAATCAATTTTTATTTTGTATGTTAATCAGCTAAGCCGGGATTATTTTTAATTGATGTCTTACATTAAATCATCTCCTTTGATTCTATGTATGTAATGCTCCTGACCGTTTGTTCTACTTTTATGTACTTCAAAAATCAAATTAAGCGTGTAAGCCTTTTGCAAGACAATAACCAGATATTGAATCAAAAGCTAACTGGGATTTTTTTACTTGAAACTTGCTCTTTTTTTATTTGATTGAAAATAATTTGAGATTCTGTTACAGTACTTCTGTTAGTTTAGATTTTGCAGAAGGTTATCCTTCAGATGAGGAATGGCACGGTTACATTAACAATAATGACAGATTACTGCTTAAGGTATTATGCATTATCCCTTCTTTGTTTGTTTGCTGTCTGTCGTTCCTGCCAATCAATTAGCAATGTTGACGTGTTTATAAAGCCAACAGTCTGCTTCTTAGAATTTCTGATCTTATTTCGTAGTTAAGTTGATTTTTTGTCATTTGTAGATTTTAGGAGTGAATTCCCATACCGAGCACATTCCCAGCTTTTGGGTTACTAGATTAGATTGATTTAGTTGGCATCTATGATGCATTTCTTATCAGATTATTATATTACTATAAGATTACGCTTGCAATTAGCATTGAATTGCTGAATTCTGAACCTTAAGATGTGCAAAAATATATATCGTGAAAGACCACATGGAAAAAGAAAATAAACGTTGGGAATGTTTCATACGCGTGTGCATATAGACACATGCTAGAATGTGCCATGTGTTCTTTCAACCCTATTAGATTAAAATAGGGAATATACGCATGTAACACTGGGTTTTTTTAGACATTGTCCGATTAGCTTGCCAAAGAGAACTTGTTTTACATCTTCAGCCACCAGAGACTAGTTAGCACACATTTTGTTTTTATACTAATTGCCTCTGACATTGCTTTTATGACATGGTTTCAGGTAATACGTTATTCTTCTTCTACCTCTGCAGGTGCTGAATGTATTGATCCTGATTGTACATGGGTGGAGCAATGGTAAATGTCCATGATCTCTTTTAATGGTTAACAAACATTAAAGTACTCCAAGAGTGATTGACAATTTAAATATAGGATGCTTTGAGGTGGAACCCAGGAAATTGCCTATGGTTTCCAAAGACATTAAATGATAAAAAGCCGGAGAAACTTTATAGTTTATAACTACATTTTGTCTACTGCAAGCAGAGCTTTGTGTACTGTTTCCAGAGTAGATGAAAGAAACTTGTCCTTGAACAGTGACACATTGCTCTCTTGTTTCATTCATTCCACTTGGGTTTAATATAAGAATCCTCATAATTCCCCTTCCCTTCTTGGGTGGGTTTTCTCAAAGGTAGAAGGTGCAGTGTGTAAAGCACCAATTTGCTGTCACGATCTTTCTGTTACGCTCACATCAGCCTGGAGTTTATCGTGTCTAGAACATGTAAAAGGGTTACTTTGATATTTCATCAACCTTAATATTTCCATTAACTTTCATTGCATGCTCAGAGATTTTGAATGAGAAAGGTTGCCGAACTGGATTAGTGCCTATTAAATCCTTGTAATATGTATTTTGATCGCTAATTTATTCCAACATACCACTAGCTTTTTAATGTGATGCAGAATATCAAATTCATGAAATATCATTTCTTCTCATCATATCAAAACTTAGATCACCTATTGTCGCATTGTATTTTTCAGATCTTTGCCTCAACCTTTTCTGATTATATTTAGTCCCTAGATTTTTTCCTAGAAATGGTAATCAAGACATTATTTCATTGAAATAATTACTTAAATTTCAGGGTTCACCGTGCTGGTCCCCGAGAAAAAATATATTTCAAACCAGAAGAGGTAAAAGCAGCAATTGTTACTTGTGGAGGACTTTGTCCTGGTCTTAATGATGTTATTAGACAGGTATTTTCTGTGCATTAATGATTTACTTTTGTCAGTTCATATATCTTATCTATATTGTCTTATTCTTGTCGTTCTACAATTTAATTATCATCTGATTCAATTGAAAGACTTCACTAATTTATTTTTCAAACTTCTTTTGCTTGAAGACTAAACTATAGTAGTATTGTTTGGTAACATCATATGTATGCCTCTGTAGGCTTACGTTTTAAATAATTGCTTTCACATATGTAAATGAACATTCGTTCATAAGAAAGGATGTACACTGATTGCCACAACCGAAATACATGAACTAATCCACTGAAGTGTAAATATGATTTGCCAAGTGCCAACATTTTGAATTTTAACCTGGGAAGTTTGATGCTACACTAGCAATCTGTATAGAGCCTCGAAACTGTTAAGTAATTGTTGGTTCTATTGTTAGCTTTCCTAATTGTTTGTTATGGATGCAGATTGTCATCACCCTTGAAATATATGGTGTGAAAAAGATTGTAGGAATTCCATTTGGTTATCGTGGGTTTTCGGACAAAAGTTTAGCTGAAATGCCAGTAAGTTCCTCGTGATCACATAGAATAATCAAAGATCTTTTCTTCATGCAGAAGAAAATCCTTCTATGTAACACCCACTCAGAAGCGATCATAGATTCGTTGGTCAATGGTCTTAATGTTTCATTCTTCGGCTAAGTGTATACATATTCTAATTACAACGTATATTTTAATGATCGCTGGTCAATGCTCTTAATGTTTCATTCTTCGGCTAAGTGTATACATATTCTAATTACAGTGTATATTTTAATAATTATCTGAACTGTGGCCTCTAGAAGGTGTAATTACTCAAATTGCATATTGTATCAAATGTCAGGTTGCCTCGTAGTACATGTATGTATCGAGTTAATTCCATGAAAGGTATAATGTAGCATGTATATATCACTTATCTGCTAGCCTCTCTTTATCAAAACGTGTGATATGACCATTACATTGCCACCCTAACACTTCAGATATTGGTGTAGATTATCCTACTGCATATAAAACTTAACTCAAAAGCTCAGATAGGCGTAGTAGTCATGATTGTGTTTAAATTTGCTGGAAAAATAATACAAAAATTGTATCTCACTTTGTTATCAGTTATCTAGGAAAGTGGTTCAAAACATCCATCTCTCCGGTGGAAGCTTGTTGGGAGTCTCACGTGGAGGGCCTTCAGTCAGTGAAATCCTGGACAGTATGGAGGTAATACTCCCTGTTTTCTCTTCTTTGTCATACAAAATGTTAGAAATTTGTTGTTCAAAAGCACGTGAATGGATGAATCAATTGAAGAAGAAATGGAATGAATTAAAAGGAAAAAAATAAAAACATAAAAATAAAATTATAGTGCCATAAAAATGGCCTATGCAACCGCATGGGCATTTTGGGCCTGCGGTCACGTAAGTCCCTACCGAGAGTTTATGGGTGACCCGGGTTATAACCATGCGACCGCATGGTTACAAAATGTACTGGTACGAGCCGTTTTTACCTTTTTGATTTAAAATTGGTGGCTTTTCAATCCAAATTTGGCACCACTTCGTGAGAACTCGTCAAGGCCTATAAATAGATGATCAAAGTTCAAGAAAAGGCAATGAAAAATCATATGAAATTTCATTTCTTGTTCATCCACATTATATAGAACTTTTGTTTTTATACATTGTCATCTTCATCCTTTTTTCACTTGTTCACTTTGAAGAAACACTTTTGCTTTTTGGTGTTCTTCCTTAAAGCTCGTTTAATCTTATGAACTATTTGCCGGAAATCCTTAAAAAGTATTGGAGAGGAGGCAAATAACGTTTGAGAAAAGCGAGATTAATTTCGTGTTCAAGCCTTCATTGATATAATTTATCTTCTTCCTCCTTGTTCGGTTTCGTTTTTGTTCTCCATCGCCATATTTTTTCCAACACAAAATTGGTTTGACAAGGTGTGTTTGTTTGATATGCTTTTAATCATTGATGTCAGGAAAGAGGGATTACCATGCTCTTTGTTCTGGGTGGAAATGGAACACATGCTGGAGCCAATGCAATACATGAAGAGGTTATTAAGACTGTTGCCTTTTATGCTTGAATTGGCACTCGTCTATATGTTCTCTCATTGTATGTTTATTCTATCATAAACCTTTGATATGGAATTCAAGTGTTTGAATATCTGAGTAATTTTCTACAATTCAAATTAAGGTCACCCCACCCAGAATTTGTATGTGTTGAAAAAATTAAGATTAAATTATGATTGAAAATTTAATGAAGTATAAAGGTTGACGTTTTGCTCCATGTATTTGTTGTCATGGTTATAGGTTTAAGGTTCATGTTGAGGTTAATTATTTTTTAAGTTCTACTGTTATTTTATTTTATTTTTTTTGAATGTTTGCAATCCAGTGCAACAAAAGACGGTTAAAGGTCGCTGTAGTTGGTGTGCCAAAAACTATAGACAATGATATCCTACTTATGGATAAAACTTTTGGTTTTGATACGGCTGTTGAAGAAGCACAAAGAGCAATTAATTCTGCATATATTGAGGTATGAGTTGGTATTCTTACTGATAACTATTGTTTTGTTCATTTCCCAAGCTTCCTACTTATTCAATTTGCACATTAGAACTCTGTAAGAAAAAATTATTTTTTCACTCCTATTATAGGCACATAGTGCTTATCATGGTATTGGGGTTGTAAAATTGATGGGCCGTAGTAGTGGATTTATAGCAATGCAGGCATCTCTTGCAAGCGGACAAATCGATATATGTTTGATTCTAGAGGTACTAGTTTTATGGACATAAATAAGAATTACATACTTTGAAAACCCAATTAGCCTAGTCAATGACATGTGTCCAGGGGCGAATCCAGCATAAAGGTTCAGTTAGGGCGGAGTTGACTTTAACCGTTGACCGTCGACAATTAACGATTGTAATAGCCCGGTTTGTCCGATCATTTATTAAAGTTTGATTAAATAATATTAAAAATTGTTCAATATATATGTAAATGGCTACAAGCAATGGCGGGACTAAAAGCACAACTAGAACTAGGTATAGACTTTCGCTTCAGTTGAAAAAATCGTTCCACAATCAGCAAAATGCCCCAATTTAATTTTCAATTAGAATTGATTAAAAAATAACAATTCTTAATAATAACTCCTAATTTGCTTTTCTATATGAATTGAAAATCGATTCACTGACTGATTAATAGATAATAACTAATAACACAAGATACTGAAAATAAGCACACTGCCCAATCAAAATCAAAAACCCAATTGAATTAATTGAAGGAATGACTTTCAATTCTACAGGATTTGATATTAACATAGATTCGCCCCAGCACATCACTCACAAGTCACAAGTACCTAACCTTTCCTCACTCAACCCAATACCCAAATAAACAAATCGCAAACAGTAGTAACTATTCTTGAGAAAACTTAAAGAGTTAAGACCGTAAACAATGTTCAACTCACCCACGCTAGCGACTTCGCTGCTGCCTGCTAGCTCAATTAGTTCGCATCGCACGGCACCCCGCACACCGGCAGTGAACCTACACTGCTGCTACTTTTGCTTCGAATGGAAATATGGAAATGGAAGGAGGGTTTGCACTTTGGTCTTTCCAATTGCGTCCAGCCTCTCTGCCGTTTTCAATTTGGTGTTTGGGAGCTTTGGGTAACTGGGTTGTTGATTTGGGTTGGGTTAATATGGATGATGGTTTTGGGCCTGCCTAATTTGTTTTAAAAATAAAGAGGCCTGCCCAATGATCAGCCCAAGCCCCAAAGGAAAATAGAAAAAAGGATCTGCAACTGCCTTCTTCTTTCTTCCTTCGGCGACGGCTTCTGAGAGTCTTAGCAGCGACTGCAAGCCGCTCGGTGATATTGTATTTAAAACAAATTAGGCAGGCCCAAAACCATCATCCATATTAACCCAACCCAAATCAACAACCCAGTTACCCAAAGCTCCCAAACACCAAATTGAAAACGACAGAGAGGCTGGACGCAATTGGAAAGATCAAAGTGCAAACCCTCCTTCCATTTTCATATTTCCATTCGAAGCAAAAGTAGCAGCAGCGTGGGTTCACTGCCGGTGTGCGGTGTGCCGTGCAATGCGAACTAATTGAGCTAGCAGGCAGCAGCGAAGTCGCTGGTGTGGGTGAGTTGAACATTGTTTACGGTTTTAACTCTTTAAGTTTTCTCAAGAATAGTTACTACTTTTTGCGATTTGTTGATTTGGGTATTGGGTTGAGTGAGGAAAGGTTAGGTACTTGTGACTTGTGAGTGATGTGCTGGGGCGAATCTATGTTGATATCAGATCCTGTAGAATTGAAAGTCATTCCTTCAATTAATTCAATTGGGTTTTTGATTTTGATTCAGCAGTGTGCTTATTTTCAGTATCTTGTGTTATTAGTTATTATCTATTAATCAGTCAGTGAATCGATTTTCAATTCATATATAAAAGCAAATTAGGAGTTATTATTAAGAATTGTTATTTTTTAATCAATTCTAATTGAAAATTAAATTGGGGCATTTTGCTGATTGTAGAACGATTTTTTCAACTGAAACGAAAGTCTATACCTAGTTCTAGTTGTGTTTTTAGTCCCGCCACTGCTTGTAGCTATTTACATATATATTGAATAATTTTTAATATTATTTAATCAAACTTTAATAAATGATCGGACAAACCGGGCTATTACAATCGTTAATTGTCGACGGTCAACGGTTAAAGTCAACCTCCGCCCTAGCTGAACCACTATGCTGGATTCGCCCCTGCTTGTAGGTGCCTTTTAATCTGCATGGACCACACGGTATCTTGAGTCATCTCAAGTATCTTCTCGAGACCAAGGGATCTGCTGTAGTCTGTGTTGCAGAGGGAGCTGGGCAGGTAAGTGAGAGATCATGTTCTCCCTTTCATGTCCCGTGTACAGGTGACTGTTATTGTTTAGAAACCTCAGCATATGTGCAAAAAGTTGATCCTCCAACCCCTCGTGTGATCTAATCTCATTTCAATTTCTTCATAATTTTAGTACAATGACAAACATCAATTTAGTAATTTGAAATCTTCCCAGATGTAGCATTTGAAAACAGTCAAAATATGACTTTACATTTTCTGAAATGTCAAATCTCTCTAACCTGATGCATTAAATGTTTTATCGTGTTTCAACAGAGAACTTTCTCAAACTCGAGTCTTTTTTGAACATAATTTGAAAAATTTAAAGAATATGTTGTCCAAGTATTTCTACAATGTGGAAATAGAATTGACGATCAAGAGATCTCACTACAAACAAATTTACTTCTATTTTGAGTTCGCATGTATCAATTTTATTTCTGAAGACGTGAGTAAATTCTTCTGCCAATCTTTTCCTCAGTTTAAAAGTTCTCTCTTTGCCAGTCATCAAAGCTAGACGAGGTTCTTGTAAGAAAATGATAAAGATCTTATTTTCAAATTTCAGAATTCCTAACGTGCTGTTAGAATATAACTAGTTAAATTACAAGCAATATCTGTTGATTTTGAAATCAAAGCAGATGTACCGCTTTTGAGTGTTTTCGATATAAAAGAAACGTCTATCCTTTTTGTTTTCAGGTTTTTCTTGAGAAAATCAATGCTGCAGATGCATCAGGAAACATCATATTAGGAGATATTGGCGTCCATATACAACAAGAGGTTTGTTGCGGACCCTGATCATTGATCTTCGTCTTCTTGCCATGCCTGTATTGGTTAAGATTGATAATTTTTTAGCCAATCGATGTAGAAATTTTTTATCTAGGACAATGCTACATAAGCATAAAAAAATTCCTGTCTTTTTGTAATGTATTTTGATGATTATGTTTTTGTTAAATGTGTTCAACGTTTGGAATTCCACCTGCGTGCTACTGACACTCGGAATTACTTCTTATAGACAAAAAAGTACTTCAAAGGGATTGGGTTTCCAGCTGACGTAAAATATATCGACCCAACATACATGATCCGTGCATGCCGTGCAAATGCATCGGATGGAATTCTCTGCACTGTTCTTGGCCAAAATGCTGTAAGTCTCTTCTTTTTCCCGATTATGATATATCCCATGCCATGCACAGGTTTTTACCATTCTCTGACTGGCAGTTCTAGATTTTGAAAATTTGATTGAAATGTCAAAAATTAAATGAATGAATCTTTCAAATAGAGCCCTTTTTACCAAAGTAGCTAAAGCTATAATATTTGGCTTATAATTAATTGAAGTCAATTACTTGGGCCTTTTTTTCTGTTTTATCGAAATTACACAAAACATTTTGGTAGGTCCATGGTGCATTTGCTGGATATAGTGGGATCACAGTGGGAATATGCAATACTCACTTTGTCTATTTTCCGATTCCTGAAGTCATTGCCCAGCCCAAGGTTGTTGACCCCAACAGTCGTATGTGGCATCGTTGCTTGACATCAACTGGCCAACCAGACTTCGTCTAAGTAGAAGGTGATGTAACTTACTCTCAAGAACCTTAGTTTTATACTGTGAATTAGAGAGGAAGGATAGCCACCTTCAGCAGGATTCTGGCTTTTGTCTGTTTACATCCCATCGTTCAAGTTCTCCCCCAATTTTGAGGCGTGTAGCATTTACTGCACTGACATGTGAGCAATAAGATTGCTAAAATGTGAGAAATGAATTTTTTTGTAATTTAAACCAAATACTTTAACTCGATAATTTCTTGTTAATATGAAATATTTATACTGACACGTGCAATAGATGAACCAAGGTACTGTATAACTGTTACGACTTGTCTAATTTTTCTTCTTTAATACACACCATCTAGCGCTATCTTAGCCTTTGTTTGTTAGAGATTCTTTTTGAGAATAGATTTTGTGAAAAGTGATTTTTTTTCCCTTGGAGAATATACAGTTAAAAAGCAGGAAAAAATTATGGGATTACATATAAAATTATTTTATTAGTAGAATATATAATTGAAAATAAGGGTCAAATAGAGGTTTAGTTGTAAGTGTTATGCTCTAAATCCAATCGATTTAGGTTGTAAACGTTTTTAATATGTTTAATGCATTTAATTTTGGCAAGATCTATTATTTATTTTGTGATAAATAATATTAATAATAGAATCCGAAGATCCAAGTTTAAGTGATTTGTTAATCACAATGAGTTGTGATTGTGAGATACAAATTACGTATGATTGGATCTTTAATAAATCATGATCATAAGTAATAACGAGATACAGATATCGTTAATACAGTTAGACCATCACGTGTGACATTTCTTACTTGTGAAGTAAGTGGTTGATCTCACGATCTAAAGTGTGGTGATGCTTAAATGAATACGTGAATGTTTTGTTATAGAACAAAACATTGGAGACCCATTAAGAGATTCCACATGGATAACTTTCTGAGTGTCAGTGGTTAATCTCTAACGTTCAGTAGTAGAATTGGTCCTATAACTTGAGGTCATCATAGTGCCTTGTATGAGGACAGTTCATATTTTGACGGTGTTGGATGTTGCTCTGCCAAGGGCCGCTAATACGATATCGTTCGGGTATGTCAAGAATCATATGAAGGTTGTGAATGACCAATAAAGGATTCGTCACTCTTAGATAGTAAGAAATTGTGATCTGCATTTCGTTCAATTAAGTCAATAACGAAATCCTTAGCCAAGGTATACATATAAGTCGAGAAGGAGTTTTCGACTCATATTGACTTAATAGTAGAATGAAAGATATGATCGATAATCGAGATTGACACACTTTCATATCTCGTAGTTGATCGGATCATATTGACGAAGGAATTATAATTTCATGGTAAACGAACAGTTTTGGTTTTGTCATACCACGTGACATTTTTCGTCACATGTGTTGTCCTGATACATTGTTAGATGTCAATCTGGGACAGCGAATGTGAATTTGTAATAAATTAAAAGGGTGTTTAATTTATTAGTTTTGATTAGATCAAAATAATATTTTACGTCGTTAGGCATCGTGGTCGGGAACCTAATGGGTCGCACACAAAAGAGAATTGGAGGATTACAAATTGTCAATTGATTAATTTAACAATCGTTGGATAAATTAATTAATTGGATTTGTTATTTATATTCCCGAATTAATTAATTCATGGACCGGGTTTGATTAAATGGATTAATTAAACATTGGATCGGACCGGGCCGAGCCTGTTTAGGCTTATATAAATACATGGCTAGGGTTTGAGGTCCATAATGTTTTCATTATTCTTGCTGGCACAAGAGAAAAAATCCCAGCAGTTGTGGTATATTCTTTGTGTGGATTTCATTGGAGGCTGGACAATTGGACAGCTGTGGGAGGCAGATTCAAGTTGCTAGAAAGGAATTTGCAGAAATCAAGAAAAATGTATATTTCTTATCACAGTTCTTATCTAAATACAAAGATGAATCCTGAATGGGAATTGAAATTGTTTAATTCCGATGTGCATGTTTAAGTAAATTCCCAACAGTGGTATCAGAGTCAGGTTTGTATTTGTTAGGAACTGATTTACATGTTGATTAAATTAAAGGTTGATTTAATCATGTTCATCTCTAAATCTAGCAAATATAGTTTTTAGTTTTAATTTTTTTTTTCAGAATTTGATTTTGAACCCCACTGGCTATGGGAACCGACGCCGCCAATAGTAAACAAATTTTTTTATTTTTTATTTTTTAGGGTTTTGGTGGAGACGGGGGCCTCTATTGCAAATAATGCAATTAGGGGCCCCTGGTTGCAATTACCAAAATGGGGTCATTTTGCAAATTTTAAAAAGGGGATCTGTTCTACAATTTTTTTTTTTAATTTGGAAGGGTCTGGTGTTAATTTCCAACTTGGGTCAAATTTGTAAATTGTCAAAAATGGTTTTGAATTGAATTTTGAATTGGTTTTAAAATGATGTTTTAATTGGGTTTGACCCATACCCTAATTTTGACCCAAAATTAAAATTTATTTAAAATTTGACGACTTTTATATTTTTGTTAAAATTTGGTGTTAACTTAAATATTTAATTTTAACCCTTAATTAAATTTTATTTTATTTGAGAATTTTGTCCTAAATTGAAATATTAATTCAATTTTATTAGAGTTTGACTCTAATATTATATTAATTAAAAAAGGCCCCGTTTGATTGCACGAAATTTTCCATGGAACTTGGAATTCGAATTCCAACTTCTACTTTTGGCCTGTTTGATTGACAAAATTTTCCAGGGAATTGATTTTCCATGAATTTCTAGGTACAACACCTTAAAGCGTGATTTTCCACCTTTTTTTTCCTAGGGGATAGGTGGTTTTTGGTTTTCCACCTTTTTTTTTAATTTTTTTTTTGCTTTTTTTATTTTTTTTTTAATTGTTAGCAATGGGAACAAATTTTAGGAATAATTGTAAAAGAGGATATCCCTGAAATTGACAATTTCCACGTAAAACAAAGTCAAACGAACATCAAAAAATACTTTTACTTCAACATTTTCCACGTGAAAAATTTATACAATCAAACACAATAATTTACAATTTCCATGAAAACAATTTCTAGGTAATTCAATTCCTTGGAATTCATTTTCTTTCCATGTAATTTTCCTACTTGTAATCAAACGCACCCTAATATTATATTAATTAAAATTTGATTTAAATTACCACCACTTCCCAATGCAAATTAAAATTTAGAGTTTGACTCTAATTTAATAATTAATTAAAATTCGATTTTGATTAAATTACTTCGCCCAATGGTTATGGAATTAGAGTTGGACTCTAATTCGGAATTTAGTTAAAATTTATTTTTAATTAAATAGGCCCGTCAATTAAGTTAATTAATTAATATGATTAATTAATTAATTAATTATCTAGATCCAAAATTTTGAATTAGTTTTGATGACTATAATTGCTAGATTTATGAGACATTGCATATAATATTAGATATTATACATAGGAAATATTTATGTGATGAATGTCTATGGATGGTTATGTACTCGACTATATTGATGTGTTGAATGGTTGATTTACTTCTTTTTGTTGTTATGGGCCTGCGAGCTCTTTATTATATTGGACCTGTGAGTTCGTTGTTATTGTTATTATTATGGGCATGCAAGTCCGATTTCTTTTAGGCCTGCGTGTCAACTAGTATATGATACATATTGCAGTTTGACTAATTGAAGGCGCAAGAAGAAGTGGACACCATGGAGATGGTGCATTGGTGTTGATTCAATGTTGTACCCCTTAGGAATTGACCAACTAGCTTTCCCTTTGGCTCGGGAAAATTAGATAGAACAAGCCCATAATCATCCATACTATTACTTATGTATATATATACTTGATGAGACCATTGCACGTTAAATTCCTCGTTAAAAATATTAAGTTAGTATATTTGTCTTCCATCATTATAATGAAAAACGAGAATCCTAAATCGACCTTATCTTGTTGAGTACACTCAAGACTGGTCTATTAGAGATATGTTTGACACTATAAAATATTTGATATTTCTGACCGATGGGTTTGACTTAACTAAAATTTATCTTTTGTTGAGTACACTCAAGGAGATAAGTTTTAGAGGCATGTTAAGCTAACACATAAGATGTGTAAAGATAAAAGAGTTGTCAGCTAAATGATCTGGGAGTTGTATGAAGATACAATTGATAATAATATCTACCAAAATATTTTATTAGGATTTGTTGAGTACACTCAAGATCTTGATACAACGAATGGAATTCCAGCTCACTGAGAATCAAATGTGGATTTAAATAATTTATGCATGAGGGTCATGAATTTATTTTAAACAGTGGGAGCACGTTTAATTAAAGTCCATATTGAATTTGTGCATATGCATTATAATAAATATTAATTCTATGTTTTTCATCATTTACAGTTTTTGAATCATGAGTAATCATATGAATTTGAGAAGCATACTGGATGCCAACAAATTGACCGGACCAAATTTTCTCGATTGGCTTCGCAATTTGAGAATCGTTCTCAAGCATGAGAAAATTGGATATGTCCTTGAGCAGCCATTTCCAGTGGTACCTACTGAAAATTTCACTTAGGAAGAGGTGGTTGCTTACAACACAGTGATGACGATAATACTGCAGCATGTGTGACACTTGAGTTGCAGAAGTAATATGAGGTTATGGATGCTTACGCTATGATTTTTCATCTCAAGAAGTTGTATGATGAACAATCTCGTATGGAGAGATATGAGACCTTTAAACAACTATACCAGTGCAAAATGTCAGAGGAATCTTCATTCAGTGCTCATGTGCTGAAGATGATTGGTTTCATTGAAAAACTGGGTTCAATAGGTTTTATTATGGATCATGAACTAAATATTGACTTGGTTCTGCAATCTCTGCCAAATAGTTATTCACAGGTCATTATGAACTTCAATATGAATAAGATCGAATGCACACTCCTTGAGTTGCTTAATATGCTTAAAACTGTGGAGCCCAATGTCAAGGTTAGCACTGGGCATGTTTTAGTTATTCATTTCTCCAAGAGCACTAAGAGGAAAATCAAAAGAAGTTTTAAAAAAATCCAAAAAGGCTAAGGGCAATAACAAAGCAGTCAAAGCAAGTAAGGACAATACCAAATTTGATGATCCATGCTATCACTGTGGAGTGAAAGGTCATTGGAAGAGGAACTGCAAGGCTTAACTCACTAGCTTGAAGGGAAAGAAGTCTTTTGAAACTTCTACTTCAGGTATTTTTGTTATCGACGTTAATATGTCTACTTCATTAGCTTCTTGGGTATTGGATACCGGATGTGGATTTCATATTTGTATAAATATGCAGGGACTAAAGAGAAGTAGACCACTGCAGAAAAGAGAAGTTGGCCTGCGCGTGGGAAATGGAGCAAAAGTTGTTGCATTAGTTGTAGGGACATACTTCTTACCACTGCCTTCGAGCTTAGTATTAGAATTAAAAAATTGTTATTTTGTTCCTGCCATTACTAAAAACATTATTTCTATTTCGTGTTTGGACATGAATAATTTTTCAATTAATGTTAAGAACAATCGTTGTTCGTTATATAAAGATGAGATCTTTTATGGTTGTGGTGTGTTGTAAAATGAAATTTATATTCTTGATACTGAGTCGTTTATTATAAATATAGAAAATAAAAGGTATAAAAGTGATAATCTAAATAATACATACCTTTGACATTGCAGACTGGGTCATATTAACGGCAAACGCATTTTCAAGTTACATAAAGATGGATACTCGGGGTCAACTGATTTTGAATCATTTGACAAATGCGAGTCGTGCCTATTAGGCAAAATGACCAAGTTCCCTTTTACTGGAAAAGGAGAAAGAACCACAGAACTGTTCGGACTAAATCATATTGATGTATGTGGACCCATGTCAATAACTGCCAGAGGTTGTTTCTCTTACTTCATCACATTCACTGATGATCATTCTAGATATAGTTATGTGTATCTGATGAAATTCAAGCATGAAGCACTTGAAAAGTTCAAGGAATTCAAACTTGAAGTAGAGAAACAGACTGGTAAAAATATTTTCACGCTGAGATCAGATCGAGGTGGAGAATATTTAAAGGGAGAATTTTTAGATTATCTTAAAGATAATGAGATTCTCTCGCAGTGGACTCCGCCATAGACACTGCAACATAATGGTATATCTGAACAGAGGAATCGCACTTTGTTAGACATTTTGCGATCTATGATGAGCCATGCAAATCACGTGATATTTCCCGTCATATGTGTTGTCCTGATATATTGCTAGATGTCAATATGGGACGACGAGTGTAAATTTGTGATAAATTAAAAGGGTGTTTAATTTATCAGTTTTGATTAGATCAAAATAATATTTCACGTCGTTAGGTATCGTGGTCGGGAACCTAATGGGTTGCACACAAAAGAGAATTGGAAGATTACAAATTTCCAATTAATTAATTTAATAATCGTTGGATAAATAAATTAATTGAATTTGTTATTTATATTCTCGAAGTAATTAATTGGATTAATTAATTCACGGAACGGGTTTGATTAAATGGATTAATTAAATATTGGATCGGACCGGGCCGAGCCCGTTTGGGTTTATATAAATACATGGCTAGGGTTTGAGGTGCATAAGGTTTTCATTATTTTTGCTGCCATAAGAGGAAAAACCCTAGCAATTACAGTCTATTCTCTGTGTGGATTTCATTGGAGGCTGGACAATTGGACAGTTGTGGGAGACAGATTCAAGTTGCTGGAAAGGAATAACACGAAAGAGTTTGCAAAATCAAGAAAAATGTATATTTCTTATCACAGTTCTTATCTAAATACAAAGTTGAATCCTGAATGGAAATTAAAATTGTTTAATTCCGCTGTGCATGTTTAAGTAAATTCTCAACATTAGTCTCATTACAAAACAAGACATTATAGTGGATGCATGTGTTAGTAATACAATAATCTAAGTTTTTAATTTCTTTTTCTTATTATAAGGTTCACTTCACCAAACAAAGGCACTGTTTAGGGTGTTTATCTTTCTTCATATTTGTCAAGTTTTCCGGTTAAGTTCAGTTTTCAAGATATTTATCAACTATAATCTGGATTGAGCTGGGTTTTGATTGTCAGGCACATGACAGCACAATGTATGATTTAATTCTATATTTTTAATACTACAGTAATCATAATATACTGGGAGCTCGATATTCTAAATTTGAAAAGGTAATTTTTTTTTTTTTAAAATAATTCAGAAAGGCGTTAGTTATAAACGAGAGTATTGTTTATAAGATTTACCTGTTAATAAACTGCACTTATAAATAGGCGTGTTTTTTTTTTTTTTTTAATATTGTTTTTGGAATTTGAATTATTTTATTACTTAAAACTTATTTAGAAATATTCTTACTTAAGAAATCTTGAATTATAATGGTATGCAGAAGAAACCATTCGAAAATAGCACTTACAGTTACATAATGGAATGATGCATAAAAATTGTTGGTGTTACACTCAGCGCTGGAGCAAAAGGACCCAAACTTAGTTTTGTAAATAGAAATGAAAAATAAATAAATAAATAATAAAAGGAGAGATGATTGGTCACTATTATTATACATGGATATAAACTCGTGTATCTGTGGGTAGGAGTGGGCGCGGGTCGGTTCGGTTCTCTTTAGAACTGAATCGAATCAAAATTTTTGTGTATCTAGTAAATGGAACCGTCGGGTCCAAATATAATTATGGAATCGTTCGGGTTCGGTTCCGTTCGGTTCTGTACTATAATTAAATTTTTTAACATTTATAACAATATTATATAAATACAACTAATAATACATTCAATGGTTTTGGAATGCCATAAACTAGTAAACTACCTTGTTCAAATGATCGCTACGGTCAAAGTTTCGGTCGGCGGAGGTCGCAACTTCGATCGGACGTCACATCGGCCGACGATTGTATAGATTTTGAAATGTCAGCGAGGCTGCGAGAGTGAGTGCAAGGGTCGAGACAACGTTATGCACTTTAGTGTAGGTGTTTAGAGTTATTTAGTAGATTGGATCTTGTTGGGCTAAGAAATGAAACAATAAAATGGGTAATGGGGCCAAAAATTAAAAAATTAGAAATGAAACAAATTATTGAGCCAAAAATTTGGATTTAGAATTTGTTAATTTGTTTAGAAAAAATTAAAATTAAAATAATTTGATTTACTCAATATAAAAAAAATTAGAAAGATTCGGCTCTTATTTGGTTCTTCGGTTCTTGGTCTAGAATCGAGAATCGAACTGTACCCGTCGGTTCTCGATTCAGATACTTGTTTGAGTATTTAATTTGACAAGAACCGTCAGGTTCGATTCAGTTCGGTTCGGGTTTGGTTCGGTCGGTTCGGTTCGGAAGATTTGCCCAGCCCTATCTGTGGGTGCATGTTCAGTGCGTAAATATTATACCATTTTAAATTAAAACGAATAAAATTTTTTAATCTTTTCTTCTTTAATATTTATTCATGTGCTCTATTATATAAATTTTAAGGGTCGACATTCACCGGAATAAAATCTCCTGAATTGGGGTTCCAGTTTGATTCCTTCCCCACCTCCCCCCCACCCCCAAGAAAAAGGGAAAAAGAAAAATGGAACCAAAATCGAGATCGGGTTTCAAACAGTTACGGTTCTTGAATTGGAACCATGGGTATCCAACTCTAGAACTAAATTTATAACTTTTAATTAATTTTTTATTTTTTTACAATTTATTCATTTTAATTTCTAACCCGATGATTCAATCTAACAAGTAGCAATTTTGCAATCCCCAAATATGAGTACCTCAGTTAATCGCACTCATCATTTGAATAACTGAATCATATCACTCCTCTTGCACTTTTTGCATTGTCAACTCCATAAATTCGAGGATTAAGTAAGTGTTGAAATGTGTATTTGGTGACATGTTTTAGTTTTTCTATTTCTAATAGATATTTGGAAGATAATTTTTCATTATTTTTCTAAAATAACACTATAGTTAGAATCGAAGTCGAATTGCAATTGATGGTTCGAGTTTGGATTCGGTTCTAGTCATTACATGGATTGGAATGATTTCATTTACAAAATATCCAAAATATAATAGATAATTTCGAGTATGGAAATATCGATCTATTGACATGAGGTCCAAGACCTAGTAATTTCTTTCCTAGTGGAATTATGGACTTTGTGATGCTAGACACTCCAGTCTGCGCTTCAATACTACCCAGTAAAACAATAGATTCCTAAGAACATGTACATCCAAGACCTAATTGCTCCCTCAACTTGTTCATTCCTTGAACGTCTAGTGTACAAGTAGGTCACAGCAACAATTGAAGAAACCGCAGGCTTGTTCCATCATGTCTGACAGAAATTTACACCTGTGACTGGTCAACTAAAATATGGTACCATAATTAATAACATGAGGCGCCACTTGGCCCCGTTTTGGCCCTGTTCAAGAGGCAAGGTCCTAATTTTATATATTTTTTGGTGGATTATTTATGTTGAACAAGATCACGTAGGTCCAGTTCAAATAGGGGACGACGTGTTGCTACCTATAGACGGGCTTTAAATAGAAGAGCAAAAGGAATTCTTATTCCTACAAAATAGGCCCATGAGGTCGATCCCACGCGAGACCCATGAAAGATAAAAAATTGCAAAAAAATGCCGACCTCCCTCCTTTAGTGTAGTCTATAAAATCTCTGTAAGTGCCCATTCTGTACGTGTAGTGTGGCTCTAAATAGAATTGTGCCTCATGGGAGGCCTCAATTAATTTAAATCACATCAGAACAAGAAAAAACTGTCCCATTGTCTATTACCGTTGCTCCCCCACAATTTAATTGTACTGGTTTGAGTCATCTAATCACTGCATGTAAATTCTTAATTATATCTAGTTCAATTAGATAATTCTACCTATTTTCTGAACAATATTCTTTTACCTATCTAACATTAAATCGCATTACCAAACTTGTAGAAATGTTCTATCTATCTACGTATGCTCACACACAACATGTTATAATGAACGTTGTTGATCTGAAAATTCGATAACGGCAAGCTATGAAGAGATCTGGTCACCTCTTCACTTACATGTACTCCTTCTACAAGAGAATACTTCGTCAGCATACAAAAAGCAGCGTTAGTAGAAGGTGCCACTATTTGAACTCCGATGATCAAATAAGTTACCGAAACAAGTTCCTAAAAACTAAACTTTCAAGACAAGTAAAAAAATGGGATGCAGACAAGTGTGTCGAGCCTGTCTATTAGGCAAGGCGACTTACGAGAGGTGTGGAATGTGGATGCCCTGTGAGCTTCCAACGAAGCCAAATAGTAACAAATGTATAGTACTTGACAGTACTAAATGAAAAAGTGTAAGTTTTTATCGATTGTAAATGAACATATTTTCGAACGTAATTAAGGATGAAAAATACGAGATTGAGTCTATAGATAATAACTTGTGACAATATATTTCAGTTTTTATTATAAAAATGAAAAGTTAAAATTTGAGATGAGGGATGTGGCATCCTTATATTCATTGGTATTTGATAGTCTCAACAACCAAACCAAACCAAACTTGCAGAGACAGTGACTCTACTAGGGTGTCCTTGGGACGAGAGGGACATTTGAAAATGTAAAGAGATTGCAATTGTGGATTACGTGGGTATAGACTCTTCATACAAACTGTCTTTAATGTGCCCTCTGCTACATGCAGATGTTGAGCTGGTTTTCAGACTACTTGTTCTTACCCAGTTGGAGGATGGAAATTCTTTAGGAATGAATTGGGATATGTGCTTAAAATTATTACGATATTATTTATTTCGACAAAAGAGAGTTACATTATATTTTGAGCATGTGTATGACAAAAAAAAAAAAAAAAAGGGGAACTCCAACTTTGAGGCTCCACCACCTCGTCCCTAAAGTTTTGTAAGGGAGGTAAATCACAGAATATGAAAAAAAAAGAGGTTGAACTCCAACTTTGAGGCTCCACCACCTCGTCCCTAAAGTTTTGTAAGGGAGGTAAATCACAGAATGTGCTTCAACAGATTAGGAAACAAGAGCTGCCTGTACGTTGTGCCTACAAGTAAGTGAACTAGTGCCCATGAGTGAGATCTAATTTCAAAATATCGTTGCTAAAATGCTTTATGTCAAAGTGTTGAGTTTTGATATTATTTTAAAAGGATCAATCAAATCTCTACGACATTGTCATGTTCTGATCTCGTGAAGACCTGTGGTCTAGCTCCCATGGGAAAAAGATCTCTCTAATAGTTGGCACAAAGTTTTCGACGATATTTGGTTCAACTAAAAAATTGAATTAAAATTTAAGTCAAATTAATAATTAAATTTAATCACATATTTTAAGAAATTCACAACTTTTCAGTCACACATTTCAGAATTTTTATTAAAATCTATTAAAAGTTAAATTTTTATCTAAACCAAACTGGGGCAATATATATGACGACATTCAAAAACAACGAAAATTCTTTGCTTCGTCTGTTGTGGTAATATGCATGGTATTATGATATGATGGCTCTGTGAATAATCTTTTTTGGTAAAATTTATGGGTTGGTTTTTGAATAAAAGATGTAATGGAAGTGTTCATGAAAAGCCCAAAGCAATTTCAATATCATAGATATTTGAATACAAAATTACAAAAATAGGAAAAATATTATCTTTATACATCCATTGACTATGAAAGTTGTAGTTATTTTTTATAAATAATTATCTTTCTATTTATAATATACTTTATATTTAGTTTCGCTTAAAGCAATGATCCAATGATTGAACTAGTGATTCAATGGTTCGGTGTTTTGGTCAGGTTAATAATAGAGTTGGGTGTGACTATTGTGCTCGCAAGTTTTATTCTATATTTTTATTTGACAGTACCAAAAATGGAAATTAAGTTAAAATTAATTATGTCCAGTTTAATTTATAAAGGAAATTTACCTAGGAATTGTTTATAAAAAAAAAGGTTAAACCCTAACCTTAAAGGTCCCCCACCACCCCTGCCCTGGAGCATCGTAAGGGAGGTAAATCACAGGTTATGCCTCCAAGGGTACAAGGTGGAAGGCTGCTTGTACATTCTTAGGAATTGTTTATTCTTCTTTGAGTGCTTGTCGATGAAGAGAATCACAGTGATGCTCTGAATACTGTCATTTTTTCACTGTGATTGTGTCCAAAACTTGTACCCCATTTTGTATGGTCTATATGTTATACATAAAATAAAATAATTTAAAAGTACATTTTATTTTCACATACTTATGGAATAATCTGTATTAAAGAATAAATTGTTGGAAGAACTACGTAACACTTCATCAACATCTGGATGCAATTTAAGTAAATTTTGTTAAAAAGAAAAACTTTTAATTTAATTTATTATTTGAATTGTAGACTAATTGAAATGCCTTTTGAACTAATGTTATTTTGAGTTTACTTTGTTACGAAGAATATCTCAATCTATATTTAGTGCTTATTTAGTTTTAGATTTTGTTTACTAAAAAAAATTGTTCTGGCTTCATTTTTAACCATAAATTTACAATTTTATCCACTTTTTCACGACACATTTCGTGGACACACCAACTTTTAGCATCATGGAATATTACCCTTGACAATTTCTTGCTGGAAACTAAATAAATGTAAATAATAAAATATCAACCAATTATATTCTGATGAACGCAGCTCCTTAATAAATCATTTTTCCAATAAAGATAAATTAGTGTTTCAAAACCCCAAAAATGTTGCAACAAAGTTCACACGAAATTGATTGATTGTGAAAATTTTGCAAGAATTTATTGAACTGTACACGTTCTTGGATATATATATATATATTCTTAAGAAGAAAGTCACTGCTGATAACTTGATTTTTCAGGACCTCATTCGTACATCCATTTATTTTGCTGATTTACTATAGTCTACTCAGAATTTCCAAATTCAATCCAAAAAAGAAAAAAAGAAAAAAGAGGTCAAATCGAATCAAAAAACCCAACCTCCTAACGTGTTGAAGCGACTTGTTTCGATGATATCAGTTTATCTTAAAATTATTGAGCTCAAATCAATATCGAATCATACCAATGACGATAGATCTACCTAAATTTGTACTGGTCTTGATTGGTTTTTCGGTGACGACAACATCAACTAGTGGTCCGACTACATAAAAGTGGTGTAAAAATAAAAATAAAATCTTAGACAATGACACAACCTAAGTGAGACTTTAATTTGTCACACTGCACAGTGCATTGCATTCCCAAGGCTTCTTATGTTACAGGAATCATTTTCTTATTTGGCTGATTCATTTCAGAGAATAAAACAGTAAATCAAAACATTGACTAGTCATACGCCCAATACAGTCAATTCCAAAACCAAATGGTCGGGTCCACATTCCCACCTTTTCTCCCTAAAAAAATCACAAAAAAGAACATGGTAAGTAATCATGTAGTACGACGTCGTTTCTTTATCAAAAATCCCCTTTCGATCTTCTACCTTCTGCAAATAAAAACTGGATCGAACGACTCGACCGCGTATCAAGTGAAGTGAGCGAAAAAGTTTTGCTTAATGGAGAGAAGTCGCAATAGTTTCTGTTGAAAAAATGGTTATGAAATGGTTCAATTTTTAGCCCAAATTTCAGTGGGACTCACACCTTAATTAATACAGGACCTAGCATATTCACGCTCTACTTCGCAAGGTGATAAACATGGTATATTTATTTATCGAAAATCATTTAGAATTAAATGAAATATTTAATGTCAAAGTAACTCACTTGAAACTATGAATTAGTGAAGAATTTGATTTGCCCAAACACTTATCCCACGTAAGAAAGTTATGAAATTTTGGTGTAGTTTATATGGTGCAAGTTTGAGAATTGGGTTTGGGCTCCAAGGGGTACGAATAGTTTTTGGAAGGGGGGAGACTTATATCCTATCGAGTTCGGTCATAAGTCCACACGCGCGGGCCGTCATCCGTCCGACCGGCTCGGCTCGGCAAGAGTTCGGTGCGGATGCGTCCTTGCACTATATTAATTTTTTTAACAAAATTTATTTAAATTTTTGGACCAAATTGTATACAATCAAATTCTTGAGTACTTAATAAAATTTATTTTTTTTCATTGGCCTTTTCCAGGTAATTTTTTTTTTGGATGGTCTGTTAACCGACCAAACCGTCGATTGTTAACCAACTTAACAGACGCAATTTGAACTAACATGTCTGTTGAAGTTTTGGCGGCTGTCTAAACAGTGACGACTGTTTTGAAGGGTATTCGAATAGCCACAAACAAGTCTATAAATAGCCTGCCTCGCTGCTAGAAAAATTACACCATTTTCATTGCAAACTTTCCGTGCTTTGAATCTTATTCTTCTCTCTCTCGTTTTGATATTGTTTCGAAATCAAATACACTTCGTTGAATTTGTTGGAACTCCTACAGATTGTTGTGCTGCTTCCGTAGGAGACGAAAATTCGTTATATTCTAATAAATGATTGCTAGACGCCTTTAGCACTATTAAATGCAGCAAATTCGTTTTAAGTAAACATCGTAAAATCGGTGGGCTCGAATTACATTTTGGATTCTGTTGATCACTTCTTATATTCGGTGATTCTGTTGAATTATTTTCGATGGAGTAATTTCAAACTCTAGAAATAACAATTTCTTGGTTTAACTCTTATTAAAGGATACATGCCATTGCCATCACTACAAATTAAATAAATAAACAAAGGCATGGTTTTCTCTCTTGTCTATTTTTCATCTGAGAACTGACCATTGAAAAATTGTCTTTATATTGCTATGGTAATCGACAATACATCTCCTTTTCTTTCATGCAACAAAAACCTCTCCAATTTCTTTGCTTTTAAACCAAAAGACGCTCTCATTTTCACCAAAACTGATATTTGGGTATGAATGAAGATAATATTCACATTTAGTCCAATCTTCTCCTTTTAGAATTTGGGTTTCTCTCATCAATTTTATAGCTCAAGCTGGCAGCAGCCTCCAACACCCCATTTGGACTTTGGGGCACTGAAGATGATGACGATGGAAAGGTGCCAATGCCCATATTTGCAGTAATGGTAGAAGAAGAATTCCTATTAATTGATTTCAAATCTTGAATTAGTTCAAGGCACTTCAACACTCTCCCCTGCAACAATAAGACACATGTAAAATTTGAGTGTTGAAAAGTTCAACGTGATTATGCTTTCACCAAGAAAATTGTCTTGTCTTGTCTTGTCTGAGATTTTATTGAAGTGGGGACATAAATAAATTACCTTCTCTACTCCTATGAAACTGTCCATTGCCTGTATTTCTTCCCCTGAAACATACATTGCTATTGCTGCAGCTAATTCAGATGGCCTGAATTCCAGTAAGTCAATACCTGCATTCAATTTCCCAACCAAACAATGAATCAAACACTTTAAATTATTGAAATAGAAGTACATTGCAAACCAATATTTAAGAGAGACCTCTGATTGTGCTTAAGATCAATTCAACTGATCTAATAATCAATGGCCCTGATGGGAACTCATCATTTTTCGCCACTTTCCGGAGGAAATAGTCGATGAAGTTGAACGGAGTATAAGCTTGCATTTTCCATTTCAAAATGCTCAATACCAAAAGCTCCATTCTTCGTATGGTTTTACCTTGAAACAAGAATTTTGGTCCCCCCACCTGTTCCATCAATCCAGATTAACATAGGCACATGGAAAACCATTGCAAGTAGAATATATGTTAATTTTTTTCACCTGTAAATCCACGGTGGAAGGAACTTCAATTTCCTCCATTTTGGCTGCTAGTGATAAACAAGCCACGGCTAACAACTGAAACCCCCATGTCTTACCTCTCTGTGAACGCCAAGAAAATTTTGACAAATCAGTAATGGAGACAATAAGAATTTAATCACTATAAAACAAAATGCAAAATCAATTGGGAACTCACAGGCAGGTCATATACAGATTGAAATCGGTCAAAGTAATTTATGGCCAAACACAAACACAGTGCTCCAAATCTGTAGTGAGCATGAGCCTGGAAACAGCAAATAATCAACATCATTAAAAATAAATAAGAAGCTTTGGTGATGCATTTGCAATTTCTATTTAAATGCCCAAGAAAACATTAAATGAATGAATTATCATAAATGGTACAGCAAATCCAATGAAAACCTAATTTTCAACCCCGTTTTAGATAAAAACTCGTTAATGAGGGAAACCCCCATTTTCAGAAAATTGATGACAAAGATCAACAAGAACTAAAACAGCATTAGAGATGAAAATGAAAACATCAATGGAGGAATCAAATGTATAAAAAATGAATTTGGTCCAAGAGACAGCAAGAAAGAAATCAAAACCTGTTTGATTAATTAAACAAATGATCAAGAAATCTCAAAATAATCACTTCACCTTACACATCCAATCAACAGCCTCTCTTCTCACACTCATATCCAAATCCCCAGTCCTGAGTCTATTGAGATAATCATCTCTGGGCATGTGCTCCATTTCTCTCTCAACCATCAAACCGACGCTCTCTTCACTCAGAATTGGCAAATGAATCAATGGCTCAGAATCTGGTCCGCCATTGACAAAGCTCATACCTTTATTATCATCGGTTTGACAGCTGACGTCACTGAAAGGATCAGCAAGATCGTCATCATCAAAGCACAAGCTTTTGGTTTCTTCATTACAGAGAAGGTCTGATGCTGTACACTCGTAACTGTTACTGCAAGCCATTTGAAAAAAAAGTCCTCAATAAATGTGAATGGAACTTATCAAAATTTCATAAGCAGCAAGGACTTTTTATGGGGATTTTTCTGCATGTAAAGATTTGCATTATGGTTTCGCCATACTTAAAAGACCTCAGAGAGAGAGAGAGAGAGAGAGAGAGAGAAAGGGGGGCTGTCTGGATGAAGAGACTGGGGGTGTGCTAAAGAGGTGAGCTTTATGTAGGAAATGAACATTTGTCTTTAGGGTAAAGGTAAATTAAGGAAGAGAAGACTGAAAAATAAAAAATAAAAAAAAACAGAATATTTATTTATTTTTACATATTTGGGAAGAAATTTAATAATTTATTGAAAAGGGTGGAAATAAAGGCTGGAATATGAAGTAAAATGACAAGAATGCCCTTCTGAATTTGGGAAAGTTGGTGTGTGGTCATTAGTAAATATAGATCACATGGGAAGTAATTGAATGGTAATTAAGGGAGTGTAAAACTGTGATAATGTAATAATGATTCTGAATCCCTGATGGGATTAATGAGGTTATGACTTATGAGATTACATTTTGTTAGTTTATATTTGTAAATGTACCCAAAGGTGACTTCAATATTCATTTTGCACCCTATAATTTTTGTGATTACAAAAAGTCGTCTCGGATTATGGATAAATGAAGCCTTGTCACTTTGTAAGTACGAGTAATCTCAATTAACATCACCTCTTGAGCTACTGGCAGGCATCTCTGAAAACACTCTCCCAGGAGAAGGGATGCTTTCTGTCATGCTGTTATCAGATCGATCATCCCTTTTAAGATGCCTTTTAGTCCCAGAACTCTCAGTCTCGGTGAGATCTATCATATTGCACTTTAATGATTCTGTCTGAGGGCTCCTATTTCTCTTAAATGGAAGGAGCGAGTGGTACAATTCTCCAACTTCCTTGCTTAAACTTACCTGTTTCTTTATTGAAAGCTCGTTACTGAACATTTCCTTCACATTGGATGGAACTTCTAAGCAAGGGGTCACATCCCCCCGAATGCCTCCCAGGTGGTATTTGAGGTGACTGAAGCCACTAACAACTTTGTCACAATAATTACATTTGACTCTATTCTTCAGCGGATCTACTATAACACCATGATCTTAAACGTTAATAAGGAGCCCATTCAACGTCATCTTCTAAATTGTATTTGACAGCAGGGATTGATCTGAGGACAAAATTGTATGCATTAGAAAACAGTAAAAGAACCGAAAAGGCAAGAATAACAGGTGAAAATATGATATAACTACCCCGATGTACAATATTGATAAAAATAGCATTAATTCTACATAAAATTCCTTGCAACAAAATTGGCACATGGTAAAAAAGGATAAAAGAAGGGCCTTTTTATTTTCACATTTGTTTTGTGAGACAAATGGTTGTAGATTAGAGGTATTAAATTGGGAAGTGCGGTCCAGGGACGGAGCTAGGGGGATAAGAAAAATTCAACTTGATCGATACATAGAGGGGAAAAAAATGACTTTGCTACATTTACATCAAATTTTACATAATGGGTTATATAATGCCACATGTCACGTTATCAATTGTCAGCTTAAAACACAATCAATTTTTTCATCCAATATTTTCCCTCCACATCATTTTATGTAATTTCTTATGTACAAGTAGCATAATTTAAAAAAAAAAATTTCCCTTGAAAAAAATTTGGGTTGCCAGTTTTTGTTTTTATAATTTTGTTTTGTTTTTTTGAAGGACTTTAGAGGGAAAATAAATTTAAAAATAATGGCACAGGTGGGTACCAGGAAGGACCAGGTGTGCCTGGCCACCTCACAAGTCAAGCTGACTAGCAGATTTGCGATCCCCACTTATTACAAGTCGGACAAGTGGATTTTAGTCGATCCACCCATTTTTGACACCAATAGGTAAATGATGCTTTGCCAAAATCAAAATATAATTGGACATAAAAGTGCAACACATATTAAACATATCATAGTTTAAAAAATATCGATTGAAGCCAGCCTCAAAGCAAGGCGAACAAAAAACGCCTCAACGAGCTCATTGTGAGGCAATTCTTGGAGCTCAGTTAAGTGAAGTGACGTGAAGCTTTGGGAGGCATGAGCTATTTAATTATCTACTTACTTTGCTTTAGACGTGAGTTCGCAAAATATAAAATATTTTCATTTTGTAAAAAGAAAAAGAGCAAGCATACCCACTTTTCAAGAGAGGGCACAAGAAAACACCAACTTTTTAAGGTCTCGTTTGGGAGGGATTTTGAGAATTGATTTTTTGGCCGTTAGAAGAAAAGTGGGGTCTACTTGTGAGAGAATAAGTCAAAAATTATGATTGGAATAATGAAATAACGGTCAAAAAATCAATTTTTTTGAGTAAAAAATCTCTTCCAAACAGGTTGTAAATCCACGTGAAACATAGGATAACAATGGGGTGAGAGTAAAAAAAAGTACTCATTTAGCATCCATGTTTACTTATTTATTAAGGCCCTATTTGATCCACAATCCTAAATATATATATATATATATATATTTTTTTTAAACTTCTTTAGAATTTTAGATCATAGCCTATTATTTTTCAACATATACTATTAATTTTTTCTTAAAATTTACTATCGACCCCATCACGTTTCTAGCTGAGATGGACTCATTAATGAACGGCATTTATTACTATGATATAGAACATTTCAATTTCATTTATGAAGTAGAAAGCTAGCATTTCCAGCTATTTGACGATATCTTACTATCTACATTTTTCAGTATTAATGAAGTAAGACCTACAAATAATCGATTGTTAATATTTTTTTAACTTCTTTCGAATTTAAGATCATATCCTATTATTTGATTACATATACTAGTTGTAGCAAATATAAATGGATATTTTTTCCCTAAAAAACTAGGTTTCTAATTGATACGGCTCATTAATGAACGGCTAGTATCAAGTTGCGTCCGACATTTGAGAGTAACTAGATGTATGCCTATTTATAGAGGGTTGTAGAGTTCGTGACACTGAGTTGCAAGACAAGAGCTTGTTGAACTGAGTAGACATCTATATTGTGATTGCTTTTGTTGATCATTCGTTTCTATTGTTAGTTAAAAAGAAGTTGCAATAAACCGTTTGTGGTAACCAAAAGAAAAGGAGACTTTATTTAGAAATTAGAGCAGGGTAAGTAAATTTCTTTGTTTATTTTCTGAGAAGAAATAGAGATTCAAGATGAAGTTCAATCAACTTAATGAGTAACTTCATTTCTTAAGTACTACCTTTTTGACTAAGTTTAACAATTTCTCAATAACTTGTTCAAAATGTAAGTTGAGGCATATTTTTCAAGAGATCCACTTGTTAAGTAACATTTATACTCTAGCCAAATATAAACTTGTCAACTATCGTATCAAGTCTTATCTATCTTAGCAAATACGTTTTTAAAATATCCATAAACAATTGAGATGTGCCTACATTTCTCCTATATTGTCTAACGCAACACCACCTATAGTTTGAAATGTTGGCTTTATCAAAAATTCTAGATAATCTAGTTGTATATTCTCTTTGATTTTTATTATCTTGCTTCCTCTAAATTCTTTTTAATTTAATCAAAGATCTTACTAGAGGCTAGAGGTTTCTTACGGAAAATCCTAAGCTTAGCTTAGTTCAATTATCGTGGTTTTAGCATGGTGTTATTGCAGGAGAATTAGATCTGCCTACAAATATGTAAAGTATACCTATCATTCTCAAAAAGACCACTTTCATCATCTACCCATTTATCAAAGGAAAAATTGAATTCATCTACTCTACATAATTCGTGTTGCTGCCTTAGTTTAAACTGAAGACAAGTGATAGAGAAAATGAGTTGGAATGATTTATGTTTTTCATAAATTTTTTGTAAATTTGATTGTTCTCCCCTAACTCAAAATGTTTGCATTCGCCGTGTTATTTATATTTTACAACATATGCTGAAGTTAAGCTCCAATTTTTGCTACATAGAATTACTCATTTCGCCATGCCCACATATTCCAAAACAATGGAACTCTCCATGAGAGTGATAATTGATTTCAGGAAGTTTTTACTAACATGCCTAACCATCTTTCCGGGATAGCATTTCAAATTTCTTCCATATGATCATAAATATAGTGGGCACATGAGAAGTCATTTTTATGCACTAAGATTTGAATCTCTTTTTCTTACAAATAGTGTTAGCAATCTTTTAGAAACATAGGATACTGATTTTGAATCTTGAAATTTTGAGAGAACTTAGATGTAAAGGAGCATGCATTGCATGCCTAATTATATATTCTTCCCTTTCTTAGACTTGGGGCAACACAAAATTCAAGCCCTTTTTCTTCTCTTAGAGATGCTCTCTCACTCTCTCCATAGACACATATTCAGAGGAATTGTTTACCTTTGCAGCACCTTCTTTTACGAGGGTGGGGGGGTTAACCCCAAAAAATTCTGGTTAGACCAAATATGAGGCACTTTTAACCTCAAGCATCCCATGTCACGTGTTATAAGATATAAAAATTTCATGACCACAACCAAGAAAACTCTACAGAAATTTGTTAGGGAACATATTCTTCTTGAACATGAATGCATGGACATTGGACAGAAAATGTGGTCCTCCTACATTTACTCTTTTATACTGCTATTGCTTGAGATTCGAGCTTTTCAACTCTCCCCCCACCCAATAGCCGCCACCCCCCACCCCAATACTGCTGATATATATTTGGTATATAAATATATTATCCGCCATTTGTAAATTGTAATTCCACTTCAATCCTAACTTTAAGTAGAGAATAAAAATACTGTGGCTGGAGGATAAGGTCAAGCTTCAACTTGAGCATAGAGCGTGGCTGCTGACCAGACCAAGCTTCGTGATTGTGTACGGTTTTTAAAACACTGATAAAAGTCGTGTAACTTGGGAAAAAATGGGTAAAATGATTTGCTAAAGAGAAAACATTGCAAATAATTTTTAAAATTACGCGTATCGCTTTCTCAAATTAATCTCGACAGATTTCTGAAATTATTTAATTGGAGTAGGAGGGCTATGAGGATGCACTATTGTAAATAAATGAATAGGCCTTTGCACCTATGTGCATAAAACAGAAAGGAACATCCAAAGAACAGGACGGAGATTACATAAAAAAAATTCTGGCTTCCTTATGTTTTCTAAATTCACTTAAATTTGTTCAGATTTTCATTGTCATACTTTTATGTTGCTTATTATACATCTTTCTCAGTCATGGTAACAAACTGATCCTGCAGGCAGTGTCCATATAATATTTTCATGTTAGCTCTTAATATAAAACATATTTTTCTCATGGTGATTTTAGATTTCTTTTGCTTTTGGGTGGTTTTTCTCTGCTGTTTTCTTTTCCTTTTTTATTTTTTGAGGGGGGCGATGGACCCAATAAATTGCAGTTGTTTTAGTTTATACAATTTACAGTCCAAGTTGTTGAACAAGCAGCAGATTTGGATGTCTTTTTTGCGCCTTTTACTTTGTTTATTCTTCTGTTTTAATGGCCAAAGACTCATCATTCATGCTAACGGTAAAGGATGGCTTCATAAAGTATAAAGTCAATTACAACTTTTTATTCAAATTTCTGCAAAAGGGTTATTTGTTTTTCCAGCAAAGATTCCTGCACAGTAAAAATAACTTGCCAACTCTGCTAAATGCAAGGCATAGAAGAGAATCAATATGAAAATTTCTCAGATTTGTGAGTCTTTAAAGGTCCATGACTTCATGGTCAAACCATAATTGGCTTGAACGGGGAAAATGTGGACTTGGAACATGGCACAGATATCATGATTTTACTGTGTCAGTTTTCTTGATTTTCCTGCAAGAAAAAGCATTTTTTTCACAGATGGAAGCAATGATTTGTGTGGGTTTTTGTAGACCATTTATGACTTATTGTTCTTGGTATTTGGATCACCAAAAATTTTGCATAATAATAATCAGAATGTCCCACAAGCTTCAAACAGAAATTCTAAAGCAGACTAGTTCAGCAGAAAATTAGTAGAAAAAGGATGATTGAGTAAATAATGGGAAAAAAAAAAAGGAAAAGGAAAAGTACATTTTGTCTCTAGAGTGCCCATTTACTGTACTTTTGGAGTTGATGACCAACTTACGTGTACGAATATGTTTCAATGCAAATACCGATATTTAACAAATAGTTTTGTTAGTTGGTTAATTGGTAGCGTGTTTCCCTTTTGAAGAAGTTTATCTCTGCAGTCTCCCTAAATTCGAGCGTGTTCTTCAACGTGAGGAAGCCCACAAGGAATCAAGTTTCAGTAATTGATAATGGTGTCATGAATAAAATCCAAGTATGCAAGATGGATTATTAGTGAATTCATTCCCTACACCATTAAGGCTCCTTTTGTTCAAAGCATCCTATGACATGGTGATGGATGATAATACTATACCATACACTAGAGGATTTAGTGTTGAATACTATTCGTTTTTCTACAAGGTGCACTTTCAGATCAAACCAAGCCTTTAGGTTGTTTAAGTATATTTGGGCTAGGTCATTATGCTCATGCCACCCCTTGTCAAAGTAAGTTGATGCAAACCCCCTCCTAAGGGTGGCAAAAATAAAAAATAAAAAATAAATCGAAAAACCAACCAAATCGATCAAACCAAATTGAGTCGGTTGGTTTGAACCAAAAAATTGATTTAATTTGGTTAATTTTAACCATTAAAAAGTTGGGTTGAGTTAGTTTTGGTTTAAGCAACCAAACCATTAATTAACCGATTCAAGCTGCAAATGCATTTTTTATTTTATTTTAAATTCATCTTCTTAAATGTAAAAAACAAAATAATAAAAACACAAATATAATTTTATTTCAAATAATTTGTTTATCGTTTATATTTTTTCTACCAAAATTTTAAATGTCAAAAGGGAAAAAAAAAAAAAAGGCAAAAAGAAGTGTTTGATGTAAACTTCAAATTTAAATTGAAACCTCACTTTCATTTTGGTGTAATTGTTTGTTGGTATTTATCGGATTTATATATGTGATGATTTTGGAAAAGATTGATTTTTTACTATTTATATTATATATATTATTGATTTGCATTACGCGAGAAAAAAATTTATATGTATTAAAAAAAATATTTTAATCCAACAAAGGTAGACAATTTTTTATTATTATATTTTACTCGCACGAATTCCAAACCGATTTGGCTTGATTTGGTTCGATTTCAATGACTAGATTGGATTAGTTTGGATTGAAATTTATCCAACTGATCAAGTCCATTTCGATTTTCGGTTGGTCTCAAAATTAATCCAATTCGAACCATGCCCAAACCTACTCCATCTTGTCGCAATGGCGTGGAGCATCAAAAGTTGTTGCCCTACATCAACCGGTTCATGTTTGGCACAAGGCTCTTCACCTTTTTCTTCCATTACGTTCCGATTATAGTTCTAGTAAAATTAAATTAGATCAAATAACCATTCTTAGTTGCAACGTTTGCTTTGTATTCAAAGCTAATGATGTTCATATCAAACCTCTCTCTTTTATTGCACATTATGAACATTCTCTTTTGAGTTGGAGCCAACTTTTCAAAAACTACTCTATTGAGGGAGAATATCACGCTCAATATAACTAAAAATCAAAATGTAAAAATTTGATTGATATAATAGGGAAAAAACCCCATTTCCTGTCATGGAGTTGCAATTATTTTTTATTTTTTGATTGGTGGAGCTTCATGAGATACGATTGTTTCACTTTGCTGTCTAATTAGAATTCAGCAATTTCAAAGATTGCTCTTAAATCTGTCCTTGCCACAGCATTTTACTACTTCGATACAGTGAGTAAATTTTAATAAAAATTGATGAAATACATCATTAAAAAAGTTGTCCTCTAAAATATGTGATTAAGATTAATTGTTGACTTTAACTTGAATAGAAATTTAAATTCAAACGGGCATAACAAATTTTAGAAAACTTCGATATAACATGACTTCAGCCTTCATGAAGGTAACAAGCACGAGAACTCCAAATGCATCTCTAAACAAGAAGAAATTGGCAATTTTCATATTTTAGAAGAGATGCCTATATGGCCACAACAAAGAGTGTTTGGAAGCATGCAGATTGAAACATTAATTAATACTATTATTCAGCTTAGTCATGTTCGTCCATGAAACAATTTTCTAGGCGTCAGAGATTCAAAGGACAAATCACAATAATCTAATTTAAAAGTTTGATTTTAACACTTGACATCACAGTCAATTTTGTTCTGCCAAATAGATATTCAACGGCTATAAGCAGAAAACGTGCATTCAATCACCTAGGTACTTCGAGAATTAAGAAAGTTATCCTGATAACAAAGCGCAAAGACAGGCGGCATTGAGTATATATGCAAATTACAGTCAATAGACAGATTGTGACATTCAAGCCCACCTCCTTGAGGAGTAGATAGATAAAGCCATCAGCTCAAGCCTCATCCATTTGATCCTGCAGAACCCCAAACAGTGGTATAGATGAGTTAAATCATTTAAAGTCGGGTCTTCTACAAAACTAGTACCAAATCATGCAATTGAAAGAAATGCCAGATACTTGCAATAAGAAAATGTAGCAAAACCACGTCCTTTTTGATATGACTGGTTGATACCAGATGTGTTCAGTTGTCGGTAATGGAAAAACTCCAGATTCTTTGTACAAGAAAAAACTTGTAGAAAAGCACATCTGATTTATAGCTTGGACTCTATTCTCTAACACAATAGGGAAACTAATTCATTTAAACTTCAGGTTTAGCACAAGAACTAGATCTCACCCAGACAAACCCATTTACCCTTGGACTGCCATTTGATCAAGAACAACCAGGTTTTCAGAAAATCATTAAATGTATCAAAACTTAGTGAGGCCATGCAAAGAATAAAAAATAAAAAATAAATGGTTGAGACCCTACTTTCACAGGCAAATTTTTTTAAAGAAGCCTACTTTCACGGTGGAAGATAAACGGAGCCCACCTACAAATTTTTTTTTTTATTTAAAAGGCTTCCTTTCTACCTTGATTTTCCCCTATTGTTCTTATTATTTACCTTGCCCAAAAGGGCCTTTTAAATAATGAATTTATTTTAGAGCATTAATACATTTAGATATGATGCAACTGCAATGTGTTCATCTAGTGCCATGTTATCTACATCTGCATCTCATCAAACATCGGCCGAAACTCAAAATGCGATGCCTGTCGAATTAATTGATTATTTCAATCATAATATGCCAACAGACAGAATAATTAAAAGAAGTAATTGAATTCTGGCGAAAGTATGAAAGACGTTGGTCAATTGTTTCTACAATTGCGAAAGATCTATTGACACCTCCGGTTAGCACTGTTGCTTCGGAGTCTGCTTTTAGTGCAGGTAAAAGGATTTTGACTGATGTCAGGAGCCGACTGAAAAAAGATGTTTTGGAAGCGTTAATGTGTGTGAAGGATTGACAGGACACTCATTTTCGACTACAAGATAAATACGCTAAAATTGCATGTCATCAGGTAAGTGATATTTGATTTAATTATATTAATCAAAAATTTTTTTTATTTTTTAATCATTAAATTTAATTTTCTTTAAAAAATTGTACACGTTACAACAAGTTGTTCATGTACAATTTTTAACTCCGCCTACTTAAAATTGATGTAGCCGGTCCCAAACCCGAATAAAGGAGGAGGGTTTATATTTTATTAACTTTAAAAAGAAATAAAAAAAATATATTTTTTGTAAATGTATTTCAAAAAATAATTCGTTTTCATTATATAAATATTTTATACCTTATAAAAAGTATTACAAATTACAATATGATGTAAATAAAAAAAATAAAAACTTCTTCTCGTTAAATTATTTGTATTTTTTAACATTTTTTATTTTTAAAACTCTATTCTTTATTAACTTTAAAAAGAAATCAAAAAATATATTTTTTGTAAATGTATTTCAAAAAATAATTCGTTTTCATTATATAAATATTTTATACCTTATAAAAAATATTACAAATTACAATATGATATAAATAAAAAAAAAAATTTTGTTTTCGTTAAATTATTTGTATTTTTTAACACTTTTTATTTTTAAAACTCTATTCTTTATTTAAAAAAAAAAAAAAAAGTAGGCT
>NW_019265248.1:295576-328427 GCF_002742605.1 Olea europaea var. sylvestris
TGGGACTCTATTTTCAAGGTCAGTCAAAAAGAGCCTACCTACAAAAAAATTTTGTTTAAAAAATGCTCATCCTACCTAAATTGTCTAATTTACCTGCTAGAGAAGGCATTATTTCTCTTTTTCCTCTTCATCACCCCCATCCTGATCTGTCCACTGCCACCCTCAATCACTCTGATGTATCCCTCCCACCAGCATCCTTTTCCTACTGGGCACCCCACTGTTTTATCATTCTGTCTTTTTTTTTTTCCATCCGGAGCTTGGCAATCTCACGAATAGCTGTTGAGTAGAAGGCAGAAAAACAAAGGGGTGCAGCATGGGGTGGAGTAAAGGAGGGGAGCTGGGCAATAACACAGGTGGCGAATGGAGAGAGGGGGGTAGGATGGGCACTCAAGTATGGGTTTGTGCTAACAGGGTGGTGGGTAGGATGAGGAAGATTAGTTGAGTAACGGAGATGAGTAATTTTAGATTATCAAATAAAAAGAGGTCTTTTTGCGTAAAACTAGAAAATGAGGCCTTTTCATTAATTATCTCCACCTCATCCTTATGGACAATTTCCTCATATTTATATCTTGACAAATTACCTTCCTAAATTTTCTCAACTGGTACTTGTTGACTAAAGTCAAGTGGCAATAGTTCTACTTGCTGAATTATGCACCATCAGCAATAGCAATGTTGCAGAACCTGCCAGCCTCTGGAGGCAGTTTTGTATTGCATAGCTGGAATTGACACCAAAAAGGATTTGTTTACAATTGGGGTCATATGCCAATCTCTTCTGACAATTACCAACTTCCAAGCCTGCCAATAGGGATTCTTTCGGTTTCTGTTTGACAATGTTAAAGATTTAAATATAAATAAACAAGTCATTCCCTCTATGACAGTTTGCACTTTTAAAAAGATGGTTGATCATTAAATTCCTTAACGTAACTTATCTCACGAGACAAATTGATGTAGGGAGATGCAACCACTTTACCCACAAGCTGCAACTGCTTGGGGGAGGTGTAATCCATCCTATATAACCCAGAATTAGGCCCTAGAATCCACCCTAAGTCCACTCCGTTTGGGCCTCATGTCAAAGGAGGCCTTACGAAGGCGCTATTGGGTCAATTCCAAATAGCAACAACATGCCCACCTCCATTTTAAGCATGCTCCAGCATTATACACCACTCCATGGAAATGCTCCGGCATTGACTCAAACATAGGACCTCCAGCTCTAAGCTCTAGTAATAACTGGTGTAGGGAGATGCAACCACGTTGTCCAGAAGCTATAGCTCATTGACAAAGTGGTTGCATCTCCCCCTACCTCACAAATTAAGATCTGATGGAAACAAAATTTGAGACGTATTTTTCATCTAACCAAAGGCAAGTCATTAAGTCAAGTTAATAGAACTAGGGAGACAATTACTGTGCTTCAAAAACTATTTTTTCCCCAAAAACAGAACCATATGGAAGGGATATGCATCAACACCAACTATTTTAGTAACAAGGTTTATATGCATCTACCTGCATGTCTGAGGTCCAAAGAGTGAGATTGTCCCTCAGAAGCTGCATGATAAGAGTGCTATCCTTGTATGATTCCTCACCCAATGTGTCCAGCTCAGCAATAGCTTCCTCAAATGCCTTCATACAAAAGAAGAAAATATAAAATCCAACACATCATCTTGTTTCCAGTGCCAAAGGAGTCTCCTGCAATAACAGTGCATGCATGATATGCAAAGATGACCTCAATAATACTGTGTGTTTATTATCCCCAGATCGAGGCATAGTTCTAGAACATACAGGAGGAACATGGCTGTATATGGTCAAAGGTATTAAATTTAGTCGTTTCAGAGGTAGTTTATGCGTTTTACACCATTCAAGCTAGTTGATCCACCAGAGATGCAGTAATATGGAAGATATCCCCAATCCATTCTCTAGAAAATTCATATGCTCCTTAATGTGAGATCGCTCCAGTTCTCTTATTTAGTCAAAGCATTTTGATGAACTTGATTTCATATAAAAACAAAGAAAAAGGTTGAATAATTATTTAATTAGAATATCAAAATAACTACACCCAATTCAATTGTATGGTAAATGAGAGAAAATGGTCTCTTAAGCCCTGGTTTGTTTTAGATAAAAAACAATTTGCAGCCCCAGTTTAGGCTCATTCTTTAAAAACACATTTTCAACCACACGTTATCCCAATAAATAATTTTACATGTAAATCCCCGACTTTTTCATACTTTCTAACCACAACATTCTCTTCCCCCCCAACCCAAAAATAAATAAATAAATAAATAAATAAAATCACAAAATCTATTTTTCCAAAAAATGGGCTCAAACAAACCCTTAATAGATCTATAAACTTCAATGGAAATCTGTGGTTCAAAAGTGGGTCCATGAATGTATATCTAAAATTAACTTTTTGAATGCGATTTTAATCACCTTTTTAGCTTAACCAAAAAGAGACTAACACTATTTCTGTTCAACTTTGCACCTCCCTATGTATCGCCTTTTTCTTTGCAGTTGTACAGATCACTAAACAACAAACGTAAAGAATGATAGAAATCCATTGTAGGCAAGAACAAATGAACAACCTACCTGTTTGGCCATGCTGCAAGCCTTCTCTGATGAATTTAGAATTTCATAGTAGAAAACAGAAAAGTTCAGGGCCAAACCCAGTCGTATGGGATGCGTGGGAGCAAGATCCGCAAGTGCAATGTCCTGTTTACCAGATGAATACATGAATAAATAGTTGATCACCCTTCGTAATTAAGATTTCAATCAAGAGAAACACACTATGGCTTTAAATCTCTAAACAATTCAACCATTAAACAACAAAACATTACAGCCTTCAAATATAGAAGTATAAATCTCGTTTACAGAAAAGAGAAAATGAGAAGTGGTGCAGGAGAAGCATAAAGAAAGATGACACTTGTTCAACTCTTCCATATTGCACAAATGCCAAGGAAAAGACTGGAGAAAAAGGTGGAACTCTCCAAACATTTATAATAAGCACTTGTTTGAGCCACATTATTTTCATAAAAATGCATTTTTGAATAGTTTGTTGATAAAAATTGTGTGATTAAAAAATAAGAAAAAGTTTTAAGTTTACGTATAATATTATTTTATTGAATAATGTGTGGTTGAAATGATGTCAAATCATTGCGTAAGAATGTATTTTTTGAAAGAATGAAGGTCAAACAGGTACTAAATTTTATTAAATTTCAGAAGTTGCTCATATACTCCATGAACATTGATTTAACTAGGAGAAAATTAAAATATGCGAAAAGACAAGAACCAATCAACTAAAACAAGCAGAATAAATCAATCCAAACATATTTAATAAATCATGCCGCATCATTCTCTTTGGGTTGGAGAAGATTCATCATCTCTCCCCCGACATTTCGTAAGTGTAATTTATCCCCTGTTTGAGTATCATTATATAAAGCTCATTTTTTCCATACTCATTTTCAACCACAAATTCTCTCAATAAAATAATTTTACACGTAAATTTAAAATTTTTCTTACTTTTTTTAACTATAAACTCTCCAAAAAAATCACTATTACAAAATCCATTCTCCCAAAAAATAAGCTCAAACAAACCCTTAATTCATAAGTCAATGCAGAAAAAATAAAGGTGAAATGGCACAACCACCATGGGATTTGCTAAAATTGCCTTCCCAAGTAAAACAAATACCATTCCATGATCTTCCTTCCAATAATGCTCACCATCTGCTACGCAGCATAAGGACAAGCCAAAATCTGTAGAATACCAAAACACACCACTCTCTGTCAGCACATCGCATTCCCCACCAAAATCCATCATATCATAAATCCCAGAAGAATTGTGCTCATAATTGCCATTAGCAATGATATAAAGCCCAATTACAATGTAATCCACCTGTGATGTAAATTGAATGCATTGTGAGGTGTAGCCATTTGCATATGTGATACCTTCAATGTGAAAAATGATGTCAATGTTCTTCGAATTTGTTTTAATTTGGTCATTGGCATTCAGTGAGCCTTGTTGATAATCACTGTACACATTTGATTCATCACGCTCTGATTCTTTACATTTAGATTAGCTTTGTGGTTCTCGTTCCGTGCCTTGATGTAGTGGACGACACTCATTTTTCCAGCATTAGATGATTCCAAATCATCAAAATGAGTACGAATGACAAGCTCGCTTGAGCACCGACTCTTCTCCTTGAAGTTAAACAATGAAAATACAAATGATTTCCCACTTTTGTGATTCCCAAAAGGGGAGCAAGGAGACCTATCCCCTAATAACTTGAACAACTCATTTGGGGATATATGCATCGGGCTCCTCATTGGAAAGATTTCTCTCTCTCTCTCTTCATAAAAAATCTGTAGACCATCATTGTTCTCATCCGAATTGAATCCACCCCACAGCTCACATTGAGGGGAACAAATGGATCTTTGTCGACCTCCGTCACACTATTCGATGAAATCTCCACCCTTGTGTCCCTTGTGGCATCAAACTAACTTATCACGCTTAGTGCGCAACAGCATGATCGCCTGCTGCATCAACAAACCAATCTGATTAACGGATGTAGGTGATGCGCATCATGTATTTGTGCACAGTCTCTCCTCTAAAAAGGCATCGTGGATGAATGGTCATACCCTCGGCGCCATTGCTAAGACCGTAGGCCCGTTCTAATATCAGCTAAAGTAGGGAAGCGTAAACGAACAAGCGATCAACTATTTGTTGATAACGCAAAATGCCAAGAGAAGACGAAGAAAGAGATGAAACTATCCAAACTATTATTATAAAAGGAAGTTTGGTGGGGGATTAAAATTAGATTTTTTAGTAGATTGTGATAGAAATTTTTGATATCTTTCATTGTAAGAATTTTCTATTAATATAGAGCATCCCATGAAACATATGGTTAATATTGATTGTTTGACTTTAACTTAAATTAAAATCGGATTTTAGTCCAAACTAAACAACCTCTAAATCTTGTTAGATTTCGAAAAAATTCATTGAACAATGAATTAAATAGAACAAAATTAAAATATTTGAAAAGACCACAAGCTTTAATTGGTGAATAAATCAATCCAAACCAAGAAGTCTAGTGGTAGAGAGAGAGAAAAAATTATGCCCATAATCTGTTCCACAAGTCCTCGACTAGAAAATTCGAATGTTTTCTAAAGATTAAAAAACCCAAATTGCCCAAGTGTTTAAATCTCAAAATTGAAACTTACCCCAGATTTTACTCCCAACGTAACATCAAAAAAATAAACTAAACATTACAACATAATACATATAATAGTCTAACAATAAGAAAAAAATATAAATAGTAAATCGATGACAGATGTCAATATACACATACAAACGGTACGGGCATAGATCCAGTCTTCCCTAAATAATTGCCTAAAACAGGCCCCCCAAAAAATGGAATCGCATTCATGCCAATAATAGAAAGAAAAAACTCAGTGTAAACATACAAGTATAAAAATATTTGATTCACCTGAGCAGCCTTGTAAGCAAGCATAGTATCGTCAGCAGCCTCCTTGCGCTCGTTCCCAGTCTTAAACTCAGCCAAGTACCTATAATAATCCCCCTTCATCTTCAGGTAAAATACCTTGGACTCACTCGAAGCAGCAGATGGGATCAGGTAGTCATTCAGAATTTTCAAAATCCCAGCACAAACATCAGACAGCTCGCTCTCGACCTTAGATCTGTAGTCTTTGACAAGAGCAACGTGGTCGTCATTCTTGCGCCCCTCCTCTTTCTGTTCAATCGAAGACACTATGCGCCACGCGGCTCGGAGCGAGCCGATTACGTTCTTGTAAGCCACCGATAGGAGGTTGCGCTCCTCTACAGTGAGCTCGGAACCGGCAGCGCTGACAACCAGCTTGTCCATGAATTGGACCATCTCCTCATAGCGCTCGGCTTGCTCGGCTAGCTTGGCCATGTATAGGTACTGTTCCCGGGTCAAAGCCATCGGAAAAACCTGCGACTAGCGAAAATTAAGAGAAATACGAGACTTTGGGTTTTTTTGGGGAAATGAGTTGTCATTGTTTTTGCCAAGCATATTTCATTAGGGGAAGATATCACTAGAGGTCCGTAACTTTATATAAGTTAGCACTTGAGTCCCAAATTAGTTTATCTTAGCATATAGGTCCTTTCAAATTAATTACGTCCAAATAATTTGTTAATTAAGTATATTTATCAGACTGTTATATCATTATTTTTATGAGTATAATAGATAATTCAAAATTAACCCACAAACTCTTAAAACCATGGTTTGTATAGAGAAGTACTAGATATGAATATTCATTTTCTTTGGGACTTCATGAAAAATATCATCTAGTTTTGCATTTGGCCTTTCTTGATAAGTTATTTCCTTTTAATAGGAAGGTGTAAATATTAAATGAATACCTTTTAAAAATGTGTATTTGAGCATTTGGTACTGGAATAGGGTAAATTCCATAAGTGGGCCCTAATCTTTTATGAGTGTGGCACCACTCATGCTTTCCATCCCAAATTTATTTATTTTACTACATAAATATATATTTTTTAAAATTTAAATCACATTTAAAGAATATAAAAAATTAAGATAAATAAATAATTAAAATTGGATGGTTAATGGAGAATTTTTTAACCCCCACCCCTTCTTCCTATATATGTTGCATTATGTCTCTTATAACCTTTTTAAAATTGTGACCTTCAATTAACGATAATATATTTTTTAAAATATTAAATCACCATCATACCATGTGATATTGAACTGAAAATGTTAAATATCCAAAAATATTTTATTTATCCAAATTGATCTAAATAATGACTTTAACTTCCATTCAAAAATCCTAACACGCGTTTATTCGGTAAAGCTTTTGTTTATTAAAAGTTTGACAAAATTTCATTTTTAACTATGTCAAATTTTAACAATGTCACACGACTCCTATGATAAAACTCATTCGGTGCTCATTTACTTAAAATATATCCATGGTATTGATATCTCATAAGCTTTAGGTGGCCATTTACCAATCAAATCAACGCTTTTTTGTTTAATTGAGGACATAGAAGCTACAGCTTTTAAAGACTGGATAAATTACAACAAATGATAAGTGAGAGACGTGAATGCCGTATTTTTGAAAGATTAAGGACCTATTTCACTTAAAATGTAAGCTTAGCCAAACATGCTCTTAAGAGTTAAACCTAGCCGCCTGGCTTTATCTTTCTCCTGTACGTATATATGTTATGGAACCCTAATCCTCGGAGTGCGGTTCAATAGTGAATGGAAAAATGCAGCTGCTCACATCTCAAACAATCCCTTACACCAACAAAGGTTATCCCCTCCAAACCATCCTCCCTCCAATGCAAAGGCAAACCCACTCAATTTCAGTCAGGTAATTCTTGTCTCCTCTTTCTTTTCTACTGTAATTAGATTATATCATTCCAAAAACGGCACGATTAAGATAAAACGTTTCTGATTTCTGGGTAGTTTTTAACCAATTTCAGTTATTTAGATTGGTTTGTGAGTGCTTTATTCCTTCTTCCTTGGTTTATCTATGTATGTAGTATTTAGTACATCATTAGGCAGAGCTGATGGGCAGAATAACGAATGCCCGCAGCTGACGTGGAAACATAACATCAACAGTCAAGCCATTTGTTTTGATTAGTAAAAAAAAAAAAAAAAGAAGTTCGACCCGCTGAAGTGGCAACGTCATATGAGGTGGGCAAAATACATCTGCCCAAAGAGGGGACAGGAGATCAAACAAAATTAATAAGTTTGCTTATTAAATTCTTTATTAATATCATAAAAACGCTGGCTCGAGTGTCTGCATTACACCTCGCCGGCATGCTTTTCTATCCTCGGAATTGTTCTTTCAAGACTGTTGGCACTAGACAGATTTTGACCGCAAAGGTTGGGATGCGAACATCCTGTAAATGTTTAACATCTACTGCCAATAATAGGCGAAAATGGGCACTTTTACCAGTTTGGTGACTAAGCTTTGCACATGTGTGAAAATGGGCCAGGCAGTCACTATTTCTATGCGTAAAGTAAATTGGGTGAGGGAGAGAGGGTTGTTGCTCTTGTGGAACATCATCTCCTCTAGTGATATCTCTAAAGGAGGAGCTTCAATCTATCGCTCTCTCTATATTGATGATGTTTCCTCAGGACATACTCCCCTCTTTGTCAGTTGTCACCTGGCTGAGGCTTGGTGATTAAACTGATTTTCCATGTCTATTCCGTCTTCCCCATCAGCTGCCTTATCTTATTCCTCCATGGTATATTATATATGATATATTAGTGTATGGAATTATATAAGCACTTGAATGTTAGGTTGCACTTTGCAGTGTTGTTTTGTTGGTTTGACATCTATAGTTTTCACGGGAGGGATTTAGTACATCATATCGAGGAGGTAGTGCAGTTGAAAATTGGTTGCTATGATGAGATACAGAATTTGTGGAAAGCTCATTGTGCTTGATGTAATATCGACAGTCGCTGTCGATTCTGAGCGGTTACCTGAGCGACCTGCAGTTTTTAAAATTCTCTGTGTTCCAGTATTCTGTAGTGGAAGTTAATGGGTAGAGATTAGGATAATTTACTTCTATTCCAATATCTAAACACCCATTTATGTTATAACGCTTCTGTAATTTCCTGCATCATAATATTCTTCACTGTTAACTGCCAGAGTTTCCCGATGGGCATCTTCATGTCAATTTCAAGTTATTTGGCATTGCTTGCTACTTTTTTAACTCATTTCTCTTTATCTGATACTTCATTGTCTTTTTAATTTCATGTTTTGTGTCATATATTTTTATAGTTTATACTAAATAAGCAAGGCTGCCATGATGAACATTTCAACACATTGAAAGCTTAATAATGCTTGATGGAACATCGACTATCATGTCGATCCTGAGCGGTTACCTGAGCAACCTCATAGTATTAGATGAATTCTGTATATCCTCTTCCCATATTCTATTCCTCGTATCTTCACATTTCATAATCTTTTTATTGCTACTGCATGTTAATGCTAACGCTTTTCAACCATGCTTCCTCATTTCATCGAAATTTCTTTACAAGTTTATGGGAGCAGACATATAGTTGCAAGAGCTGCCCCGTGTGAAGCAGTTCATTTTTCAAGTCCTCTTCATGCTGCTTTGAACTGTATGAACTTTTCCCTATTTGTGTTCATTTTTGTCGTTTGACACTTCTCTTTTAAATGCATTGATTTCACTTCAGTTACAAGGATGAACTGACTATTTGATTGTGGATATTTGATATAAATCTTTCCAGACTAGTACCTGTCATCTTGCACACGATCATTTGAAAGAGAAATAATGCTTTTTAAGTCAAGAAGTACCCATGTGCTATTTGAGTTGAACCCTGCTTGGTGTACGGGGATTTTTTACCAGGTTTACAGATACACATTTGGCTAATTCTCATTGGAAGAAAGGACTGCCAATACAGGGCTGCCATTTATAAACTGTATTCTGGCAATTTGCACTGTGCAAGGGGCAAAATCCATTTCTGTTCTCCCCTTTCATTTAAATGCCCAATTAAGAGGGGATGTGGGAACAGATCAGTGAATTCTGGCAATATTGTGACTTACCTAGTATGTCTTAGCAGTAGGTGGTACGGGAAGCATTCTTGATGTGTTTGAAATATTGAGAGAATCGACCACCTTAGTCTCCACAAACGGGATCAAGCTGTTTATTAATTGAATTTTGACGTTGAAAATTAAATGCCCTATAACGTATTTTCCAACGAAAAGAAATGAAAAACAAGGATCGATCCCACATTCGCAAGTGGAATGACTTGAATTTAGCCTCCCTTAAGCCGTACAGGCATAACATTGATTATGTACTATTCAATATTCTATTGATTTGCTTTCTTTTGCAATGATTCCTTTTCGGTCGCAAACTGGCTGGCATTTTTACGAGTAGTCCGCTTCCCATCACTCGATAGGGCAATTTCTCACACATAATTAATAGATTTTGAGACCGTGCCATTTGTTAAATTATTGCTGGAAAAAAAATGCTGCAAATTGTTAAATGTAGGTACTGAGATTTCCTTTTTCTCTGAAGTAATGTTATTTGGAGGATATGTTTATTGCTGGAAAAAAAATGCTGCAAATTGTTAAATGTAGGTACTGAGAGTTCCTTTTTCTCTGAAGTAATGTTATTTGGAGGATATGTTTACTGGTTAGCGATGATGTGGTATTAATTGATTTGTGATCTTAAGCCCTCGTTTGGCTTCCATTATTTACCATTTTAATTTTTGGAATAGTATTTATTATTATTTTTTGGAGAATGTATGGTTGAAAGGGGGGGGGGAAATTTTTTTGGTTTATGTGTAATATTATTCTATTAGATAATGTGTGGTTGATAAGAAGAGAGAGAAAAATGAATTATAAGTTTAATGGGCCAAACAAGGGTTAAATCTTACATTTAAGATGATAAATTAATTAAAATTATTTAAATATTAAAACAATGATAATGGGTCGTGTTGATGAATTCCCTTATTATTTCCTAATTACTGTTTGTGAAACCCAACACAATCCCAATGTGGGGTGCCTATTGACCCATTGGTCTAGTCGTCTGCTGTTGTGCTTATTTTTATTTTTTTAGCCCAACTTACTTTAAAAAACACTAACTCGATAAAAATCAAACATGTTTGATCATTAATGAGAGCATGATCTTCACTTGTTTTTGTCCGTAAAGACAGACGGTTGTACTTTATTAAGTCCAACTTACTTTAAGAATCATATCAAATCAAACATTATGAATGTGAGTAAATTACTTTTAAGTGAAGATGTACTTGTTTTTAACCATAATACTTATTTTAGAGGGTGTTTGGGAGTTATTTTTATGTAAAAATGCATTTTGAAATAGTAAATTGGTGGGAAATATGTGATTGAAAAATAAAGAAAAGTTTTTTTATTTACGTTTAATATTATTTTAATGAAGAATGTGTTGTTGAAAAGAAGATAGAGAAAAATGCATTTTGAAAAAAATGGATACCAAATGGGGCCTTAGTGTTAAAATAAATTACCTGAATTTGACTCTCAATTAAAAAAAATAAAAAATGGAAGAGTTATTTTCAAACATATTTTAGGATATTAGTTCTACTCATTTTAACAGTAAAATTACTTATAAAATAATTTTCTCATTCAATTTAACTTTGACAAAAAAATTACTTTTTAATAATCACGGTCTAAGTAACTCAATTTCAACTTCAAGTAGAAAAGATTTGCTTTATAATTTTACATGGAAAGATCTACATATCAATTTATAAATAATTTTCTCAAGTTCAACTAATAGATTTGGTGTTTATATTTGACCAAAATATACGTACTCGAAAGTTGTAATGTAAATGCTATTCTTTAGTGCGTGATGGTTAAGCATAGCGACTTAATTAAATCACTGATATCTAGGTTCGATTATTACTTTTTCACCCAAGAATAAAAACTAATTAGGTGCTTAGTCGTTCTAAAAAAAAAATGTTCTAAAAAAAAAATGTCATTGGCTCTGATTGTGTAGCGCAACTGTATTTTAATTCCATTTGTCCCCTTGGACAAAAAAATTACACATAATGTATAAAAATTCTACGTGGTTGTTGAAAATTGACACATGAACAAAAACCTTCTCATTATTTTATACACTCCAATGCTGTGTTGGAAGAGGACATTGTTGGGTTTGTGACCCAAATTAGAGTAGATTTTTTTTTTTTAAATAAATTGTTTCTTTATATTTTACATGATTTTTATATTATTTCTTTATTCCACATTATTTACATATATATGTTATGCTATGTACCTATATATAGTGGTCTTTTCTTTCAATTTTGTTCAAGTAAGAGTTGCCAAGTTCTTGTATTTCTCTCCATATTATCGATTAACAAAGCATCGTGCTTCTGTGATTAACTTTCTTTATTAATTTCTTTACTTTTAAATCTGGTTTCTTGCTGCGATCTTGATTACTTTATATCGCATTATTAATCTCATTAACTACAATCCTTTCGGATCTAATAAGTAGTATCAGAGCTTGGTTCTTATTGGGATTGGCTGAGGTTTTTTAGAGATGATTGCTTTGACGTTTGATATTCAACAATTGGATCACACTACAAGATTTTCTTTGTGATAAGTAAAGATGAAAACTATTTTGTTTCAATTGGATTTGAATGATGTGTTGCTGGATTTTGAGGAGATGCCAACTAATTGGACAAAGAAGGGATTGGAAGGCTTTATTGTTGATTCATCTTCATCTATCTAATAATATTCTGCAGGATGTTTTGAAGGAGAAAAAAATAGTTGTTTTGTGGTTGAAACTAGAGCAGTTATGTATGACCAAGAGTCTTACCAGTAAACTGGTTTTAAAGCAGAAGTTGTATTCTCATCGCATGGCAGAAGGAGGTTGTTGGAAGTCCGTATTGTCGTGTTCAAGGAAATTGTCACGGATTTGGAGACGTTAGAGATTAAGTACGATGAAGAGGATCTTGCTTTGATCCTGTTATGTTCAGTATCTGGCTCTTATGCATCGTTTCGAGACACCATTTTGTATAGTCGGGATACTTTGATTATAGACGACGTCTATGATGCTTTGTATTCAAAAGAGAAGTTGAAGCATTTGGTTGGAGTTACATCAAGGGATGAGGAAGCTTTAGTATATTATGATGATCGATGGAGGGGTAGATCGAGGACGAATTTTAGCAATATGTACTGCTTCTATTGTAGGAGAAAAGGATACGTAAAGAAGGATTGTATAAGTTGCAGGCTAAAGGTGATTTAGCTGAAAATTATAGGGGGGCAATTCTATAATTTGGACGTGACTAATGTTGCCAAGAATTTTTCGAATGGCGATGATGTGCTATTGACCATGGTATCTGACGCGGAGTTTAAAACTGACAAGGAGTGGATTCTCGATTCGGCATGTTCGCATCATATGTGTTTCAATCGAAATTTCTTTCAAACATATGAGGCTATCAAACAATGTGGTGTTGTAATGGGAAACAATCAATTTTGTCGTATTGCTGGAATTTGTCAAGTCAGACTAAAGTTATAGGATGAGAGGATCAAAACAATTGATCAGGTTCGACATATTCCAGACCTAAAAAGCAATCTTATCTTGCTGAATACCCTGGAAGCAAAAGGGTATAAATTCTCTGGTAGAGATGGAGTTTTGAAAGTTCGAATGGGCGTCCAAGTTGTACTTGAGGGACGGAGAAAGTCTCAGTTGTACATCTTGCAGGGGAACACAGAACCAGTTGAGAGACATTTGGATAAGTTCAGTACCGTGGTGGATAGACAATTTGGTATAGTACCTCTTGTGGCGAGCTTTGAGTTGGTTAAGAGCACTGCTAGGGAAAGCGTTGGTGATTCCGCTTGGCCACCAATTTCAGCGGATACATTGTGTTCATTTGCTAGGGTTGGACTCATGGAGCGTAGATACTGTGGTATAAATAATGTCTTAGATGCTTTTGGGGACGTTGAAGCCGACAGTTCTAGCAATGGGCCTTTTAATCCAACATGTGTTATGGTTTCTGCTACAGGGTGTGTTTTGACCTTATTTGGTCAACACTAATTTCTCGGTGGAATTTTAGGAACCCATGAATTAGGTTCAAGTGTCGCTTGTGGACGCCTTGCAGAGGACGACGTTTGGTTTAGAGAGTTTTGGTTACTGTGTTGAGGAGATTGGCTATTTCGATGCAGACGGATTTGAAATCTTGAAGTTTCGTTTGTTGCACCAGAATGTGGGTCAAGGTGGAGATTGTTGGGTTTATGACCAAAATTAGGGTGAATTTATTTTTGTTGGGAAATAATTTGTTTCTTTATATTTCACGTGATTTTTATAGAAATATATTATTTTCTTATTTTATATTATTTCCATCTTTATAGTATGCCATGTACCTATAAATAGTGGTCTTTTATTTCAGTTTTGTTCAAACAAGGATTGCTGAGTTTTTGTATTTCTCTTCAAATTGTTGATAAATAAAACGTCGTACTTCTTCGATTAACTTTCTTTGTTAATTTCTTTATTTTTAAATCTTGTTTGTCGTTGCGATTTTCATTATTTCATATTGCGTCATAAATCTTATTCACTACAATCTTTCCGGGTCCAACAGATATAGATAATAAGGATACAGAAGAAGCGACTACGACATTAGTAGTAGCCGTAACTATTTTCTTCAAGCACCCGCATGCTGTTTATGGTCTCTATACTTAATTCCTGCAAACCTGGTCCTGTCTTTATCTGCCACTTGATTTTCACAACAAATATGATGAGAACAAGCTAAAAATCATTTGCATACAATCAAATAGAATTTTGTGGAGATCAATTACAATTCCTGATCTCAAGAGACTAAGAATTTCAGGCCCAATTTTTTGTTCTTTCTGAAGAAAATTTCCTTTATTTTCTTGGATTTTCTCCCCACCATTTAATACAAGTCTATTTATAATTGTGCAAGAATGCAACTTTTGTTGGAATTGGTTGAGTATAAAAATGGGAAAAATGATTTTCGTGTCAACGTCGGTCAAATATTCGGATTTGATCCGATAGTCAAATTACAAATGTACATAGACTAACATGTTATACTCGTCGAGTAGATCATCGCGGTATATTTGGAAGCTCAAAACTAATTCCGGATGAACGAAAAATTGCAGTCCAAAGTTGGAAGTAAAATAGAGGGAAAATTGGCCTAGATTTTTGCATAACTCTATCGTTCGCCAATCGCTCGAGTGACGGGCTAGCGATAGGCGGGCGAAAAATGTTCTGTTAAAATTTTAACGTTAACGTTCAAGTAAGACATCAGCGACAGGCCAGCGATAACAAGTGAATTTCGGATAAATGAAAACTTGCAATCCAAAATTGGAAGTAAAATAGAGGGAAAATTGGCCTAGATTTTAACTCTATCGTTCACCAATCGCTCGAGTGATGGGCCAGCGATAGGCGGGCGAAAAAGGTTCTGTTAAAATTTTAACTTTGATGTTCAAGCAAGAGGTCAGGGACAAGCTAGCGACAATAGGTGACGCTTTTGTTCATTAAGTTGCGAGGTTTGGTATGCAGCCATTCACCCACAACCTCTCATCCTCTATAAATAGGACACTTTAGGCGTCCATTTCTTCATCTCAATGATATGTAATCATAGCATAACATTATTTTTTTTTCTTTTTGTAACAACATTCTGCAGAAATTTGCATGAATTGTGGTTTTCCTTTGTTTATTTTAAAAGGAGTACAAAATTCGATTTTGATTCGTTGATCTTGTGTTTTGGAGTGTTACTAATACAAGTGATAATCGTTGTATCGTGAGAGTTGATTGCAATCATCCGTAGACACTGTTGTGGTGCATAATCAATTGCCTAGATTTTGCATCCATTTCATTTAGCGTTATTTCTGTTGAATATATTTTCTTTGTTTCCTCGCTGTTATTTTGTCCAATTTTTAGTAAAGTCGGTAAGTTTAATTTTGGTTTTCAAAAGTCATCACTCTATTAATTTTTCAACAATCTTAAATCGCTTTTTGAGTGATTACTTTATTCTATTCGGTTAAATTGATTTAAATTCGATTTAACATCTTCTGGGTATTCTCGAATTTGATTTGTGGTTTGTTTACAAAGATTTGCAAATCAATTACTAAATGTATTCGTTGACACAATAAAAGTGAGTCATTTATACGAGTAGAAAATATTCCAACAACAATTGATGTCCATATAGGATAATCTGCTATAACAAATAAATTTTAAATTCTTCAGAAGCATGGTTGATCAGTTGATTCAAAGGACTCCGTACCTTGAAAAAGAAAAGAACAAGAAAAAAAAATTAACCAAAAACTTCAGAAAAATAACATTAAAAAATTTGATTAATCAAATATTGAAAATATAGTTCTCGAAAAATCACAAGTGTTTGAAAATAATGAGATGTCAATAAATTATATGTTATCTCATAAATTATGACAACGAAACAATATTGTTATAAATAGTATTTTCGCCTTTAACATGACTATTGATATTATGCAAAATGAAAATCTTGAACTACAGTCTATTATATGGTGTAAATGTAGAAGTGGTTGGTCAAAGTGGAAAGAAGTCATACATGTAGAATTGGATTCATTAGAAAAATGAAAAGTGATTGGACATATAGTTTGAAACCTGAAAATGTAATCCATGTAGCTGACAAATAAGTTTTTGTACATAAGAGAAATGAAAATAATGAAATTATAAAATATAGAGCTGGACTCGTAGTTCAAGGTTTCTCACAAAGATCGAGAATTGATTATGAGAAAACATGTTTTCTCGCAATGAACAACATAACTTTTAAATTTTTAATTAGTTTGACTATGTCACAAAGGCTCGGTATGCACTTTTCAGATGTAGTAACTATTTATATGGATGAAACAATCTTGACACATTTGGTATCATCACCGTAGTAAATATTTTGTTGAAAGAGGGTCATAAAAATGACGATATTTGCCCATGTATTTTCATAAAGAAAATAAATATTGGATTTCCAATTTTGAAAGTTGATGTTGATGATTTAAATTTAATTGAAACTTCTGAAAAGTTCAACAAAAATGTGGATTATTTGAAAAATGAATTTAAGATGAAAGATTTGAAAAAAGTAAAATTTTGTCTCGAGTTGTAGATTGAACTTTTTCAGAATGATTATTTATTCATCGATCTACATATACAAAATAAATTTAAAACGTGTTTATATGGATAATGCTCATTTATTGGCTTTACTTATGGTTGTTTGATCACTTGTTGTGAAAAACATCCGCTTCGTCCATTTGAAGATGGTGAAAAGCTTTTTGGTCATCAAATACCATAGTTTAGTGCAATTGGAGCATTAATTTATCTTACAAATTATATTCGACTCGTATAGTTTTTTCTGTAAATCTCCTTATAAAATAACTCTACACCAACTCAAAGATATTGATTAGATATTAATTATATTTTTCGTTACTTAAAATGTATTATTGATTTTGTATTATTTTATTCTTAAAAGTTGGGATATGTTTTAGTAGGATATGCAGATACATACTATCTCTTTGACTCATATAAAATTAAATCACAAATAGGATATGTGTTTACACGTAGGGGAACAACTATATCATGGAGATATGTGAAGCAGTTCTTAGAAAAATGGCGATGTCGGTGTTCAATAAATTCGCTAAAGTAACAATGTTGATGACTTATTCACAAAAACTCTGTCGACATCTACATTCAAAAAATTGGTTCACGATATAAGAATGCGTCAACTCGAAGATTTTTAGTAATCAATATCAAGGGAAGTAGCTATACTCTTTTTCCATAAGGAAAAGTAACTGTACTTTTTTTCTCTCTCTTAGGTTTTATTTCACTGAGTTTTCTTAACAAAATTTTAATGAGACATAATTTATTTTTAATACTCCAAAATAACTGTAATTTTTTTCTTTCGTTTAACTTTTTTTCCTATTAAATTTTTATCAAACAAGGTTTTAATGAAACATTTTTTTTTAATGTGTCATTCAAATAAGAGTGTTGTAAATGGTAAGTTTATTAGTAAATGACAATTATATTCTTATAATCCTAGAAATTATTACCATTGTATCCATAATCATTCTTTATAGATACGGGACTTTAGTTCTCATTATAATACACACGAGTATACTGTCTTTTATTTTTATTTATTTTTATCTTTCTCTCTCTTTTCACAGTAAGAAAATTATTTCGTAGTCCGATTCAAAAAGTTACCTAATCCCAAGAAGAGAAGGGACTAAAACATTAACTCCATCATCATATATATTGACTAATCATGATACGCACTTTCCACTTTCTTCTCTTTATGCTCCCTAAACTCTCTCTCTAGGGTTTTATAAAGAAATACTCAGATAATTCTTCTTCTAAATATAAAAGTTGATTTTGATAAGCTTTGATGAAGAAGAATTTGTGATGAAAGAATCTATTGTAGGACAAAAATATTTTAATATCGAAGAAGCCGGCACAGGCGATCATCGATGTTGGCACCTACAAGCTTTCCTCGTATCCTTTTTCTAATGACTCACACTAGACTTGAGGTTTTCATGGCTTTAAAAGATGTTTAAGAAAAATAAATAGCTTTGAATAAGAGAAACAAAGGAACAATATAATTTTTGACTATTATTATGCCTTGTTTCACATCCTTTATTCGAAGAACTTTTTTACATAATAAAATATTCTGTATATAATTTAAAAATTTTATCTACTATCGTTTGTTCTTCTAAAAATATTATTCAAAATATTATTTTTTTCCAAATAAAGATTATCCGGGCTATATATTTAGGAAAATAGCAAAAGCACCATCTCACTCTGTCTTCATACCATGTTAAAAGACAAATATATCTCAACATTATGAACATTTCTGATTTATTTATATTTTTTTTCCATCAACTTTTCTTACTCAATTAAAGTCTACGCCCTATTTTTCTTTTATTTTATAATGTTAATTATGTATTAGATTTATAATTAAAATAATTGTAAACCAGAAACCCCCCCAAAGCCGCGCCACTAGTGACCGACCGTTGTAAAGGGGAACGCCACGTCATTCTCATTTTCCTATTCACGCTCCGTTAATCTCTGCATCACTTTAACGTACCCTTTTTTCGTTTTAAACAAAATTAATTTTAATTTCGATTATTAGTCCTTGTTTCATTTTGAAAAAAATTTGATTTTAACTTTGACTCAAAATTAATAATTAATTTTAATCGAGTTCACTAATTTTTAAACACCTATTTTCTCAACTTTTATTAAAATATACTAAAAATTTAATTTTAATCTCTATTAAACAGTGGCTAAAATTTAAAACAGTGTCATCTCGAGAAAATCTTGGATATAAATAAGAGAAAACCTTAATTTAGCAGAACCCGACATAAAAGGAATCTTGAAATGGAAAAAGAGAAAAAGGAAAGTTATTTAAGTGCATTCCAGAAGGAAAGTTGGGCACTGCAATTTATTAGTTTTCATTTTCTTTCGCACGTTAAGTCAAGTGCATTTATTTACTGTAATTAAAATTATATTATAGTAATTGCATTCTCTTCTTTTTCGTTTTTGCGGTTCTTTACTTTTTGGATATTAATGGTAAATTTTGGGGTACATTGTATCAAAATATGTTACCTTTTCGCACCATTGAATTTCATTGATATGGCGGAAATTGGGTTTTCTTCTACATTAGTTACTGTCTAAGCGTTGTTCTTCACCGACGGTAAAATCTCTTTGGCGTCTGACAAAGACTGGAGTGAAGAAGAAGAGTAAAAAGTAACTGGTTTTATCAACTTATATTAAAAAATTATACGTTCGGTTTCTCTTTTACTTCAATTTTGGGTGCATTTTATCTTTCATCAAAAAGTTATGATCTTTAACATTGATTCTCTGTGATTATGTGTCGTGTGTGACTCTATGCGTTACGTATTAGTTGTGCTCTTACAGATTGCGTTCTGATCTTTTTCTTTGTTAGTCCCTCTTAGTGTTTACGTTTGCCTGTTGATCCAAATAATCTTCATATTCTCTGGTCTGGAATGAAATTTACAACTTTTTATGATATAAATTATTAATTATAGTTGATACAGTTAATTTATAATGAAATTCACAGGGGAAGATATACTGTTGATTTGCAATGTCGAAACAGAGATTTGGTGCACGGAATTCGGGATTACCTTCAGTATTTCAATTTCAGAGTGGGCATATGCCATCTGGGGTGGTGCCAGTTTCACGAGCTGTAAATGTAGGCAAAGTCTTAGACAGCCCAGCAGGATCTGACATGGATATGGGGTCTGATTCTGATGACGAGTTCAGTGGTGCACGACATTCACTTGAAACATCTCCGCAAGACAACAAAATTCCCAATGGTGGCGCTATATACAAAAATTCATTGAATGGGCGTATGGATAATGCTATCAGTCACAGGAATCACATGGAGAGTCCAAGAGGGCGAGGTGGTAGATTTCCAGTGGGATGCCCAGATTCTGTCTATGACGAACCACCAGACTCCTTAAGAAGCTCAGAAGTGAATTCTACGCCAACCAGGAAAGCATACGTGCCAGATGCTTACAGCTCTCGTGTCAATTTGCAGCCAAATGAAGAGGTAAGAGCTTCAAAACTGTGCTCTTATGTAGTAGGCGTGAGTAAGACATACTTGAAAGATTGTTGTTCTTAATTTTTTGGGAAATGCAGCTGATGGGGCTTTATGCCAGATTTAACTATGCATGGACTTCCAACTTGTTTGCATCGTTGCTTACATAAAGTGCAGAAAATGTTGAATCTGTTTCGCCTCTCTTAATCTGATATGGACTAATGAGGTGTTCGTGGAGCACTATTGTCATTCATTCCCAGCTAGAATGTTTTAAATTTGATGTTTGTATTGCTTTATCAAATATTATGCTCGACTGTTTTATGAACCTTCAAAGTCGTAATAATCTATGATCTGAAATTTTATGGCTAGGCTCTGAGACATTTCATTTTATAACCCCCTTTCCTCATGCACTACAAATTGTTTGCTCCTCGTTGGTGCTTTCTTGATGAGGAGGTTCAGGATATTATTTCCATTTTGCCAATAAGTTGCACAATTGTATGTTGGTTGTGTACTGATTTGCTCAAATATTTGTCATTTAATCTCTTCAAAAACCCTTGTCAATTTAATCTCCTAAAGAACCACTGTAAGATGTTTAGTCCTTTTTCCCTTGGATTTTTGGTTAAATCAACAAATTTATTGTCAAATGGAGTTAGTAATTGTAGACTAACATGATAAACCTCATTTACATCTTCATCTGTTGTTATTTGTTGTCATTATCTATTAGTATTCCTAATGTCACAATTATAGTTAGCTGCAACTACTGTTTCAAGTACATCCTAATACTATTTATTCTCTCTATTGTTATCAACACAGGTGAGTTAACAGTGACATACTGTTCAGATTTTATTAAATACTCTATGATTGCAGAATATCTGCAGTGTGCCAATGAGTTAATGGTGAGATACTGTTCAGTTTTTCTTACATACTCCATGGTTGCAGGATTTCTGCAGTCTGCCATTGCAGAGTAAGAAGTTCTATGATGACGGTTTTGCCAGTGCACCCCCACTGACTGCTTCTTTTCGGCACACTAATCAAGTTGCTGAAAAACCTGTGTCATCTGGAGATAATATTGCCACCTTTTCGACATCCGGTGGTTCTGCAACTGGGATCGAACATAACGCCTACAAGGGTACGCCTTTGGGTGCAACAGAAGTCAGTACTCCTGAACCATCAGTAAGGTACTGGAATGTCTGTGTTTGTAAATGTTCCTTACAGCCCCACCCAGACCAGGTTAATTGCTTATAGCCTTACTTTGATGAAATAAAGTTAACGCCTGTGGTATTGCACAGGACTGCGGCTGCATCTTCTCATTGTTTACCTCCTCAATATCCTACATTTCACGCAAGGTGCGTTTCAATTCTATTGGTCATGTATTAGGCTGTATTATTCCGTGATATATCCCACACTTTGGTCCTAAAAAAATCTTTAGTTCCCAGTTCTCTTTATGGTCTATTTGAAACAAAACATCTACTATTGCTATATAATGTTCACCATCCAAACTGGATACAGTGGGCTAGGTTATTGGTACGGTGTTATATCCTATGAGGCGTGTGTTCGGCTATGCCTTCACTCTTGGGCGAAGGGCTGCATGGAAGCTCCCGAGTTTCTGGAAAATGAATGTGCACTGCTGAGGGATGCTTTTGGGTGAGATCCTTACGGATGTTTTCAATCTCTCTATATGGTTATTTTGTGGCATTACGGGGCATTTGTTGCATGATAATTGGATTTTATTATCGATTTTTCTACCTTGTTCTCTCTTGTCTTTTTAAAGAAAGAATTGTGCTCATTTGCTGCATTACATGCCTGGAGTCTATGTTGCTGTTTTAGAAGTTTGACGTTTTCATCGATCATATCTGATGAATTTCATCTAATTTTAAAGTTGGCAAGAAGCATTACGAGGACACAAAAATTATGCTGTGTGTTCCCTTTCAAAGACCATTAGTTCTTAGCATCTTATGCTCAGAAACATAAATTTTCTTGAATATTCTGATTTTCATACTTCTAGTGTAAGATATGTTTTACAAATTTCTTCTTGTATCTGTAGGTTGAAACACGCATTGTTACAATCAGAGGAAGAAATCTTGAGAAAAGACTCTTCAGAACTTGTCAGCGAAGGAGCTTCTGTAAAAATGAAGAAAACCATTGGCAAGATTAAAGTTCAAGGTTCTTATAGATGCTTCTTGAAAGAAAAATTTCATGACTAAATGTGCACATTGTGTATATAAGATCTCTTTAATGCTGATTACTTTGCAGTGCGAAGAGTGAAAATGGGGCTGGACCCACCTACAGGCTGCACATTTTCATCTTTAAAGTCATCATCTATTGTAAAGCTGGAATCATTTCAGTGTCGGTTATCCAACGTAAAATCAATCCTCTCTTCTGAGAGGAGAGTGCTGCGAAAAGCACATGTGACCCCAAGAGTTCCTATTGATGGATCATTTTTACAGCAAAGTATGACATATGTAGTTGTTGGAACTCGCCGGTATATGAAAGAAGTTCCTGAGCTCATTAAAATTGGTGTCAATGCTTGGCGCCACAGTTCTTCATCATATGAAGTTGTGCAAGGTATGTATGCAATTTGTGTCGGAAGAATCCTGCAACTGATGGGTTATAACTTTTGATTTTCATCCTTAATTCGGTATCCTTCCTCATGGTTGGTATAAAGTTTAATATAAATTTCTGATGTGCTCTATTTTGTACTGTATTTTCTTATAATTTTTAATATACACTGTTTGCCTCTTAAAAACCTTTTTAAATTCGTTTTTAAATTCGAAAAACTTCATGAATTTATTTGGGAAATAAAAATGTTTATGCTACTTTGACTTCTTCGCTAAGCAACATTTGATGATAAAGGCGGAGTTCAAGTGGTTTAGTGTTCATGCCTCTAATGTACTTGTTTGACTAAAGTGGTGAAATGTAATTTAGAATACTTGAAGAGTATATTACATTTACATCTGCATGGCACAAAATTAGCTGGAAGTGGTAGAACTGTTTCAGACCCAATCCAGGCATTCTGGTTGAGGTTTCACCATGAAACTCAGAACCTGACCAACTTTTTTCTTTCTTCATATTTCTACTTATTAAACTTTAACAGTAGATAATCAAATTATACACCCTCAGTCACTGCCTAACATAGTCCATCTTTTAAGCTTCAATTCCCGAAAGAACTGAATTAGACTGGGCGACTGGTTCTATACTAAAGAATTGGAATTATGACCAGCTCGATCCATTTCTTACAAGAATTACCGTTCCTATCCTAATATTATTTTTGGAGAAAAGCAGATGGTTTGGGAATTTTTGGTTATTGATATGCGCATGTTGGGTCGTTATTTAACACATGAGATGAATCTGTGTTTTATTTCTACGAGGACACGCATCTTAGACTTAAAAAAAAAAAAAAAATCCTATTTTCCATTTTATCTTGCTAAACGGAATTTTAATTCTTGTTGACAGAATCATATTCCTGTTTATTGAGGTTAAAAAGTTCGCCCGAGGAGGATGCAGTGAGAATGCAGCCAGGATCTGGTGAAACTCATGTTTTGTATGTCATCTTTTACTCTATAACCTAGTTATTTGTTCAATCTCATAGGCATGGATGGTTAAAAATTCTTGCCATTTGAATACAGCTTGCCAGAAGGGCTTGGAGATGATCTGATAATTGAAGTCCACGATTCGAAGGGAAATAATTTTGGACACGTTGTAGTTCAGGTAGCTGATATTGCTGAAGAATTGGTATGATATTCATCTCTTTTTGACCACCTTTGATTGCAAAAACTTTTGCATGCTCAGAATGATTACATTTGTGGGTTCGATGCAGGGAGAGAGGCTCCGTTCATGGCCTATATATCATGAGCCCGAACATGAACTGGTTGGGAAATTACAGCTGAATTTAAATTATTCAACGACTCCCACTGAAAACAGTAACAAGGTAATGTCACTCTGTAGACAAGATTTAACTCCCTGTGTATTTGAATCAGACTTAATTTGCTCATTCTATGTCTGGTTGTCTCAAAATTACTGACCGACGTCCCAGCTGTCCTAGGTCTACCTTATTCTATGTTTTTTCTTCAGGCACAATCACAAATTGCTTCTGATTGCGCATAATTTTCGTCTTTAAATGTGTATGTCCAAATTATCTAATGATTTTATTATTCAACCCTTACATTTTACCAAGTCCAATATTATCCTCTGTTTAATCAACCTAATTGCATGTTTGGCATAGCTTAAATTATAGTTTAACCTAGTCAATCATGCTTTCTATCTACACATTTAGTAGGATCCACAATTACTACACACTTAATTAACTATACATTCCTTAGGACCCACACAACTTATAATCGCATATATGCTATGAATGCTTTCAGTTTCAATCAATTCGTTTATAAAATTTTAATTAAATAAAGAAGTCCAGTTAAATTATGGTGTAGCTACTTCATAAAATTTCTTTTCAAAAGCTTTGGGAGAGTGATACTGAATGAGTGAGATGGTATTCTGCTTCTCTGTTCCTTATCTTGCCAAATGAGGAAGATTCTTTTTTCCGGAAACATGACCACTGTTCTTGTTAATGCTGTTACATCTACAAAGTTTTTGATACATGTGTGATGCTCAACATGGATAGGATTGTTCAGATACTGAGTTTAGCATAAACTTTGGCAATTTTAGTGAAAATCATATTGGCAGGAATAAGTAGTTTATATTAGATTGGAAGAGGTAAATATATAACTTATACCATTGCACTCATTGACTCAATGTAAAAAAATATATTAACGAGCAATTTCATTTTTTTTTCCTGTGGAAATGACTTCGTAATTATGATGTTTTGCAGCAGAATCAATTTAAGCTGGTGGATTATTAATAGTTATGAACTTTTTGGCAATCAAATTCATATATTTATATTAAAACTTCCGTTGCATTGTAGGATGACATGAAAGAGAAGATCCCATGTGTTTTAGTTTTAACATTTCCTGATACTTATTTATCAGAATAATCAATAGATATCCTTTGGTGTTTTTCACTTGTCTGTATTATCTTGGTGTTATTATTGACACATAAGAGTGTTGAATATTTTATGGAACGTGGAATGTGCGTATTATTTGTTATTTTATCTTATATATAAGCTAAAATGTATGAAGAAATTTTTCTACTTAATTTTTATGCACGTATATTTTCATTGATACATGAATGTCACAGTGTGCATCTGTCGCGGAGACAATTGCATATGATTGTGTTCTGGAGGCAGCAATGAAAGTGCAACAGTTTCAGCAGAGAAACTTGTTGCTACATGGTTCTTGGAGATGGTTGATAACAGAATTTGCGTCTTACTATGGAGTTTCAGATGCATACACGAAATTGAGGTACCACAGAAGTGTGAAACTGGTTTACTGGAAGAATAAATTGCCCAGATTATCATTGTTGTTATACGTAATATATTTTATTGAAATCCCACGTCTTTGCAGATATCTTTCGTACATTATGGATGTTGCCACACCAACTTCAGACTGTCTGGAGTTGGTTTATGATTTGCTTCTACCTGTTGTTATGAAAGGCAAAACTGAACATAGATTGAGTCACCAAGAGGTAGGAGGAATCCAATGTATTTTCATATGTGCACTTGAAGATTATCTTGTGGTGTCGTGGCCTGCTGGTTCTGATGAATTTTAGGAAATGACTCATTTCCCAATCTCGATTGTTGGCCTTTTTCTTTCCATGGAACTCTGTTGTTTTATAGATATTAGTCTTGATAACTGCTGTAACATTTTCTTCAGTTTTTCTTGAAATTTAAGTCAATCTCAAGTAGATTTAAGCAGTACTTGGGGACGTGACTTCCCTAGTAGAGACATCATCTGTAAGAGTTTGGTAATTCCTGCAATACTGAATATCATAGCCTGTCAGAAAAAATAAACAAAGGAAGTTAGAACATTGTGTAGTTCTAAATAGTATCATTTTCTTATGGAATGATACGTACCTACCTCCCTACTATATATGGACTATATATGAATTATAAAGGTTTGCAATTTATGAAAGTTATGAAAGGTTTTTCTCTGTCTCTCTTAGCATTTATGAAGTATCTGTCCCCATGTCTCTTTTAGATATGTATTATCCTTGTGGGAACTAAGAAAAGTATTTTCAGCCAGAAAGTTAAGTTAATATGGTCTTTTGGTGAGGTCTAAGTCTAAGGTGATGTGCGCTTTTGGTATTTCCCACAAGGTACTCAACCTGAACGTAATTCATCGCTGGATATAATTTATTTTAAAATCAGTGCATAATGGTTGAAGCTCTTATAATCTTTTTGTTTCTTATCTAGTCTTCTATTGCATTACCTAATCACACATCTTCTTTTTTCCCTTTTTTTCTTTCTGAGTTGTCATCACCCAATATATCTAGTTTCTGGTGATGGCAACTTCAGGCTTCATTACCATATTTACAATTTTGAATGCGTCCTGACCAGGGTCGTATTCTGGGGGAAGTTTCTGATCAAATTGAGCAGATATTTAGTTTGGTTTTTGAGAATTACAAGTCACTTGATGAGTCATCATCATCTGGTATTGTCGATGCGTTCAGACCTGCTACAGGACTGGTGGCTCCTGCTCTTACTCCTGCTTTGAAACTGTACAAGCTTCTGCATGACATACTTTCTTCTGAGGCACAATTGAAATTATGCAGATATTTTCAGGTGAGCAAGCTTCTTAAGCTCAACTCAATCCCTTCTACCGACTTCTTTCAACTTTTTAACGGGCTAACTTTTATGCAGAATGCTGCAAAGAAGAGGTCCAGGATGCACTTGGAAGAATCAGATGACTTGGTCTCCAGCAATAACGAAAACTTATTGATGGATCCTGTGGCTCTTTCTACTGCTTACAAGAAAATGAAATCACTTTGTTTGAACATTCAAAATGAGATTTTGACTGACATTGAAATCCATAAACAACATCTTCTACCTAGGTAATTTGTTTCCTTTGGTAATAGTGTTTGTGATTGTGTGCTATTTATGTACAATCAGAATTAAGGACCAGAAGTTATTGACACTGGGTATTTTCAACACTTTTGATTCATTTTTTCCTTTCCTCTAGTAATTTCACTTCTTCATATAGGCGTTATTCTTGTGACTAATAGAGGGTTTGAATTTAACCTGTACACATTTCCGCATTGCAACACATTGCTTATGTTTGCTAAGGATGGTTTTCTTTTAATTAGGTTTACTGGCAGCAGCAGGAAAACACGCTGTAATTTTAGTTTACTATAACGAACAACCAGTTTATCACACCAAATGCTAAGCTTGCGGATAGATACAAATATATGCTTTTGACATGTTTGCATAGATTAGCTGATACACAGATAAATGAAAGAAGAAAGTAAAATGTTAGATATATCAGTAGAATGGTAATTTGTAAAACACATTTTTAGTTCATTATGAAGCATTGTGTCAATTCTTATTCAGCATTCATTATGCAACAGTGTTCCAAATCCTTACTTCTCTAAATCATATAATTGATCATTAACTATCAATTCTTAATAATGATTAGTGTTCTGTGATTTTGTGTAGTTTCATGGACCTTCCCAACCTATCTTCATCCATATATAGTACAGAGCTCCATAGTAGATTGCGGGCATTTCTTGTTTCATGCCCTCCAGCCGGACCATCACCTCCTGTTGTAGAACTTGTTATAGCAACTGCTGATTTTCAAAGGAATCTTGCTTTGTGGAATATCAGGTATTGATCATAATTCATTTTATTTTCTTCTTGTACTCACCCATGTTTATATTTTACTTAATGGATTTTTGCAGTCCGATCAAAGGCGGAGTTGATGCAAAGGAGTTGTTCCACTTATATATACGTGTCTGGATCCAGGAGAAGCGTCTTGCAATGCTTGAATCTTGCAAGCTCGATAAGGTACGACATTAACTCTTTATTTACTTCAGAGAGTAGTTGTGTAGTTTATGATTCACTCATAGATGAATTATTTGTCTTGATTGACCGATTGCACTATCCTGGTCACTCTAACCACCCATTACTGGAAGCTGTCATCTTGAATAGTAATGCCATCATGGTTGAATGTTGGCCCTTGGTGTCCTCTTTTATTTTTATATTTTATATCCATAGATGACCAACCTGTTTGAAATGTTCATGCACTCTGGCGTCACTGCAAAAATTGATGTCATTTGTTTCTTGTTTCTTTTCCTTGATAGATAGGAAAATTTTATTGTGTGCATCATCTGCCCTCATCAATGCTATTTGCCTCTTGCATGTTCCCTTTGCTCATGCAAACAGTGCGAACAGATATTAAAATTAACATTCTGCTCTTAGAAAATAGTATGTTAATATATAGATAAAGGCCATTCTCTTTTATGCAAAATGGCTTTTTATACAGGGATCAAATAACAGCAGTTTTCACTGATCCAATATAGCCACTAATCTTAGGCTGTTAATCGTTATAAATTACAGTTGTAGAATATCTGCACATTAGTTTTTCATTTCTTTCACCAAGTTTGTAGAGAGAAGCTATCCATGGTTTAAATGCCTAATTATTAAATAACATATCTTGGATTCTGTGTACCTACAGCTCATTTGTTTACTTGGGAAAGCTTCTACATCATGGCTACATTTATACATACTCTAATTTCTTTTTTCGGTAGAATAAGAGGGAATTATACACACTATTGGAAAAAAGGTTGAAACTTATGGCTATATTTTTATACGTAGGATAGCTTTTCTTTCTTCTGTAAATAAGAGGGAACTACACATTAAGTAATCAATATTGAAATAAGTTTTAGACAACATGTTAGTTCTCACTAGACTTCAACTAATGCCAGGTAAAGTGGTCCAGCTCCATACATGATATATTCAACATTGAAATAAGTTTGAGACTTTGTGTTGCTTTTGATTCTCACTAGTTGTGTACTGCAGGTGAAGTGGTCCAGCTACCATGCAGCAAACTCCACGACTCCTTTCATTGATGACATCTATGATCAGCTGAAGGAGACACTCAAAGAATATGATGTCATTATCAGTCATTGGCCGGAATATACTTTTGCATTGGAAAGCGTATGTACAGTTCTTTCTCATTTTATTCTTCACTTTTTTTCCCTCAATTGCGTTTTCTATTATCACCGGAACTTTGTTCAAGTGATACTTTTATGTGAAAGGATTTCCTTTTCTGCATTGCAATTCTTGTGCATTCTCTCTTCCATTCTTCTTCTTCTTCTTCTTTTTTTTCCCTTATATGCATTCTGTTTGTATCTTTCGAAAGGCCATAGCAGATGTTGAGAAGGCAGTAGTTGAAAGCTTGGAGAAGCAGTTTGCTGAAGTTTTATCTCCATTAAAAGAGAACACAATGCCCATGAAATTAGGTCTGAAATATGTTCAGAAATTTACGAAGGGTAATTCTACACCTTATGTCACCCCCAATGAGGTACAATGAGTTTGTCTTTTTGCAAAACAGTGATTTACTCTTATTCCCTCCCATGCAAACAATTATCGTATTTATTTATTTATTTTTCAGTTGGGAATCCTTCTGAACTCCATGAAGAGGATGCTTGATGTTCTGCGGCCCCCGATAGAAGAAAAACTGAAATTGTGGGGCTCCTGCATCCCTGAAAGTGGGAATGCGGTCCCAGGAGAGTCTCTCAGTGAAGTAACAGTGATGATTAGAACCAAATTCAGAGCTTATTTGCAAGCAGTCATGGATAAACTTGTGGAAAATGTAGGTATTCTTGCGGGAATAATTATATTGACACACTTCATTTCGGTACTTCTCTAAGTATTGCAAGACATGACAAATGGTAATCGAATTAACTGTAGATATATATAGACTACAGATAATAATATGCCTTTGTTGATTGATTTGAAAAGATATATACGTAAATCATCAGCTTTAACAGCATATTCTCTTTTTTTTGACAGCGCTAAGGTTTCATTGTTTTCTACCTTTTTCTTTATGTGTAGACGAAACTGCAGCGTGCTACAAACTTGAAGAAGTTAATCCAAGATGTAAAGGAAAATGAATTAGAGTCCAATTTACGGCATAGGATGCAGCCTTTGAAGGATTTGCTGTCCAATACTATTAATCAACTCCACACTATACTTGAAACTCAAGTGTTTGTAATAATGTGCCGAGGTTTCTGGGATCGGATGGGTCAGGTATACTACTGTTAAAGCATACTTGCATTTTCTTCTTTATTAATAGCACATTTTATACGATTCTTGCATTAATTTCAGGACGTGCTAAGGTTTCTGGAGGATAGAAAGGAAAACAGATCCTGGTATAAAGCGTCGCGAGTGGCAGTAACTGTAAGTTCCACTGATCTTATGCAGAATTTTCCCAATGTTCTCATTTGCTGAATGAGGGATTTTTCTTTTCCTTTTCTATATATATTGGTAAATTATCAATATTTTCTATGTTGGTATTTACGTCTTTTTCAGGTCTTGGATGATACATTTGCTTCACAAATGCAACAGTTGCTTGGCAATGCACTAGAGGAGAAGGACCTGGAACCACCTCGGTCTATCCTAGAAGTGCGATCGATGCTATGTAAGGATGCTGTGAACCACAAGGATAACGACTACTACTACTGAAGTAACTGTACATACAGATGTATGGATACGGTGATGAGCTTTTGCCACTCCGTGGAGGGTGAAAAGTAGCCAGAGAGTCGAAGTGAATGGATAATATTTTTGCATGATCAAAGCCTGATAAAGGAGGGATTTGCTCTATTTTAGAGAGAGAGCAATTCTGGAGCTGCAGAAAGACCAATTCTCATGGTCTCCATGGTATCTGTCTTGTCTTGAATTTCAGCACACAATGCAATTCTCTACTAGTAAACTGTGTCTTCTCAACTCTTATGGCGAATCATGATAGCAAAATATTTCTTTCGTATAAAATACGTCGGTTTTTTTGCTTGTCTGCTTCAGTTAATAACTTAGTGCCTGTTTAACAGCCATTAATTTATTTTATGGTTTGTTATAGGATCATTTTCAACCATATTTTCACACAATAAAATATTTTACATGTATACAAAATTTGTTCTTTAGTTTTTAATCAAACATTCTCTTAAAAATCACTATTCAAAATTCCTTTCTATTTTTTTTTAATTTTTTATTTAACAATAATGATTGTCATACTGACAGGCTCTTAACATTCACAAGTTCAATGTTCAGATGCATGTAAAGGGTTAGCCTCTTTAAAATTTAACTAAATCATACACGAGTGAAAATTGGGATACAGTCAAATCAACTCAACTTGAGCACGTTTACAATGAAAATACATAGTAGTCTCTTGTGTTTAGGAATGACAATTAAGCTTGTCGACTCGAGCTGCCAATGGCTCGGCTTAGCTTGAGGCTCAGGGCGCGTCTTGGGGTATCAGGCCAAGCACTAACTGGCCCGTGTGATTTCCCAGCTTGGGCTCACAGGCTAAAAAAAAGGAAAAAAAAAAAAAGAAAAGGAAATTAAAGACACCAATAAGCAGCATGCTGCTGCTTTTTTAAGGCGACACTCGCAATGTGTTGCCTTTTTTACATAGCACAGTGTCGCCTTTATTTAATAATAATAAAAGGATCTCGGCTCGGTAAGGCCCTGAGTCGAAAGCTTGGGCAGAGCCTTGATTTCTTGGCCGAGCGAAAGTTCGGCTTGAGCTCGCAAAAAAGTTCGGAACATTTTACTCGAGTCGAGCTCGAACCTAATGATATACAAATCATGCATTAACCATTTGGTATTGGTTGATGTACCTGCACAAAAACAAAAGATTTAAAGAAAATGACACCGACAGTGAAATATCACAGGAAGGATTTAAAGTGATTTTGAAATTTCAAGTTCTTTGAATTTGACAATTGAATTATTTGTACATGAAACGGCAGGCAGGGTCCACACGCAAATGTCCAGCCCTACCTAACATATCGGGCATGTGCTAGGCGCGCGCATCGGCTCTTCTTCGTATTCACCTAACGTTAGAATAACCTCTATAGTTAGTAGTACTTAGGTTTCAATAATTTGGGTATTACTATAAATTGTGAATAATTAGTTGCAGAGATTCACTTTCAATGCATTTGGAAAGTATTTATTTATAAATGATAAATAAATATTTAATTTATAAACATGAGCCAAATATAGATTTATTATTTTTGTTGACGACGTCGGCAAAATAGGTTCACAACTCCTCAAAATCGTGTTTTGTGTCTATCATTGCATTTGTGAGATTACAAGAAGTCGGTGTCTGCTATATGCTGTTGAAGTGTGAGTCGTTTCAATACGGAGCTAATAAGACTTTTATTCGTCAACAACTTTTGTGTAGTATAATGTTTGCGTGTTGTGGTGATTAAGCCAAGTCAATAATTAATTTTAACTACATATTTCATATGATAAATAACTTTTCAACAACACAATTCATCAATTTTATCAAAATCAACTAAGGAGAAAAATTTAAATAAAAATTAAACACAATTAAAAAAAACATATAATCAATATGATAACTTTTAGTTAGTTATGCCTATTGATTTTGAAGTTAAATATTCTTGATTTGAATTAATAATAGCATGATCTCATTTGTACATTATAAGTGTACAACTTATCTAAAGCACGTAAAATAAAACGTCACGTAACATATCAAATCAAAATATTAAAAAATTGCTTCAATCTCAGGTAGTCCTTAACTGCATAATCCAATCTTTATTAATAAATAAACTAAAACACAACATAATAAATGTTGCAATTAAACTTTTTGACACGTTCCTTTCTTCTTCCCAATTCTAAGGAATTATGTAATTAAATTAAAAATAATATATATATATATATATATATATATATATATTCTTTGATA